>NC_056732.1:1500120354-1500420354 GCF_019279795.1 Protopterus annectens | reverse complement strand
AGTTATCTGTTATAATCTACCCATATAGCTAAGGCTACTACAACAGTGATCAATATGAATAACATAGGACAGTTGTGTAAGTTGAATTTACTGTAAAAGTAAATGTTCAGATGATCACTGCTGAAGTAGTTTTTCCTCCCCCCCCCCCCCCGTTTTTTGGTGTTTTTTTAATACCGTGGTGTTTTTGTTACTAGCATTGCCCTTTCAGGGCTCAGCCTCTCTTTTTTTGCTGGTTGGAAAGCTCTGAAGGGCTTTGCACCCAACCTTGTCTTTTAGTCCGCTCAGCTCAAGCTACTTGACAGTCTGAGTGTATGGAAGGTACCCTGAAGAATTGGAAGCTGGATGGCTGTTATATCTTTGGCAGGATATAACCCATATTGCTAAGGCTACTGCAGCAGTGATCATTCTAATATCTACTGTTATGGTAAGTTCAACCTACACAACTCTATTTTTTTCCCCAATGCCAACTGAGTTTGGCTTTGTTGACCTGGATGTACCCATATGTACTTAAAAGTAAGGCGTCATGGGCATTCAGAAGCCACGTGGCTGAAACACTGCCATTTTCTTGAGGGCCATTTGCACATATTCCATGGGTCTCCATGAGGTTTAAGGTATTACACAGTGAAGTATCTAGCCTGGATGTGTGTGTGGTTTTATGACACACTATTGAAAGTCTAAAACTTGGAACATCATCCAATTATCCAAAACTGTTTGAAATGCCTTAGTTCAAAAATAAAGCAAAAACTCTATCAAACACGTTTATTGCAACACCCGCTACTATCACACTAAGGGGGGAAGGGTAAATTGCCAGAACCCACTGTACTGCAGTCTCGCGCAGGAAAAAAAAAGCCAGTATTGTGCAATAAGTAGATTTTCAGTCAGTAGTACCACCTTTTTTCTGTTCAAAGTGAATTGTCAGTCACATATTTGTATAACATATATAGGTGTGCTTGTATGTTTTTTGTGTGTGTGTGTGTGTGTGTGTGTGTGTGTGTGTGTGGGTAAGGATATGTGTATAAATTGTACTTAATTGTATATCATTCACGGGATGTGGAGCTTACCTCCAATAAGGGAATGCTTAACAGGGCTTGCCTTCATGAAGAGGTGAAATTGCATGATGAATGGCAGACTGCAGGTTGGGCAAGAGTCGGAGACATAACATGATTTCACAAGGCAGTGAAATATTGCAGCTAGTATTAGCATGTATGTGATGTGAAATAGTAAAGATATGGAAATGATCGGTATTATAATGTGAGTGTTGGCAAATCCAAATGAGTGTCAACAGTATGTTGGAGCGATTCAGAAATATTTCCGAAATGCACAATGAGCCACGACTGAAATGTAACTGTAAGACATTAAATACCTGGTCAACAGAGACCAGGACCACATTACTATATTAGGATTAGCAGAAATTTACATGCTTCAAGCTATTCTCTCACACAGTAGCCCCAGAGGGGCATATTTTTGCCTTCTACATTTGCAGAATTATCTGATCACACTTAACATTTCATCCTCTTCACAACACAGAAATAGTGGAGAGCTATTGTGTGGATAGAGAAACCATGCAGGAGCTGGTACTGATATATTTCTCTCCCATGCAGACTCATGGGGTGTGTAGAATATCCATTCCTCTAGACTCCAAGCTGTGTGTATCATTGAGTAACTTGGCTACAGGGACCCTTCAGTGATCAACTTGGGACATCTGCTTCATGAAGACTGTACCAGTTTCTTAATGCCAAGCTGCAGCACATTGCAGCGCACATGTGGTTCCCACATATCCCAGAGGAAAAAAAATGCCACCTCAGTTCCCTGAGCTAGTAGGTGCCATTGACTGCATCCATTGGAGACCAAGCATGTGCAGAAGAAAATCGTCAAATTCCTTCAAAATTCATACAATAGTTCATCCAGCCAAATTTGCATTTGGAACGAATTGTCTGAAGAGCTTGGCATCCAGACTGGGGTTCATCAAGGGGATGTGGTCTCTCCACTGCTGCTGGAAAGGCGTCATGAAGGAAGTCCAGAATCCAGTGGCACCCACAGCAGTGTACTGACTACGGGATCGATCACGTCCACTGGCTGCCAGCTAGGGACAAAAGAAGAAATATTAACTGCCTCCACATTGCCATCAGGGCCCCACCTGGGACATGGGGATGTTCTCTTTCACTTGTCAGGTGGTTTGCAGTGGTCAGGGTATAATAAACAGAGAATATCAGTGCACTATCCATGCAGTGCCAGCTATTCCCATATGTGCCACATGTGCAGATTATTTCAACAATTGATGTGGGGTCAGTTTCCCTAGGCACATCTTACTTGTGATTCCATATATACTATAAAATCATAGCTTATGACTCAAGAGCATGGCAGAAAATGTACATAACACAGGAGCTATCCAGGACCCTAAACATCACTGAGTGTGTGTTCAGTTTGATGAAAGTGTGCTTTAGCTATTTAGAGATCTCTGGATGCCCTGCTGTATGCTGTAGAAACGTGCAATAAGATATTTCCCATGTTTGCATTATTACACTACACGTTGTTGGTATGGAAACAGATACAGCATGGAGTTGCTATTGGAGGAGAGAGATGTGCCTTTTTCAGCAGCAGAAGAGTTACCTGTTGAGTTTGTGAGGGACCTGACTGCAGACAATGATCATGCAAGATGGAGGTGGGTACTGTATGCCCTGGCACCTGGTTCATAACTATGGGCCAGAACAGACATGGCAAAAAGTAATACTGTTGCATGCAATACAAAAACCAGGCCATGCTACACTGTGAAATGCATCTGGCACGGGCTATTCTGGTAACATAATGCAGAAGGCAGGGCACGTTTATCATTTACACAGGTGGGAAGAGCCACCGTGAGATAATTTGGAAACTGGTACTGTTGGGGGGGGGGGGTAACACTGTTTTTGTTTGTGGGTGTGAGAGAGAGTCTGGCAAGTACCTTTTTAAGAACCATCTTTATTTTTATCTGTTCTGACATTGGATTGAAGGTATACCATTATTAGTTCAGTAGAGTTTAAGTGCATACCTCATCAGTTCCATTCCAGGCTAGGCCTGTAATTGATCAAAAATGTAATTTAGTATGTTGCGTCATCGTAATCTGTAAGCATGTTTTTTTTTTTTTTTTTTTTTTTTCTTCACCTCATTTTGACTCTTACTTCACATTCTTTTTTTATATAGTCTATGTTTGGTATTTTGTAAGTATAATTTTATGTTTTGCTCTCACAGTTGTCTTGCTTTGCTTTTGGTCTGCAGATGTTCTGCATGTTTCATCGTTGCAGTCATCACATTTGGGTTATCCCTGCCAGGGTAGCCCTCAGTCGGCCCGAATACCAGAGGCTTAGTATTTCTGCGTCAGTTGCTGTCGCTTCAGGACTGACATCAGGACATCAATAGTATAAAGTAAGGCAGCCAACGCCATTACATCAGTCTTTCTTGCTGAGGAGCAGAAGCAGTTCGCATGAGTGCCGGTTGGCCGCTACCTGAGTTTTTCGTTTTCCGAATTTAAGTTGTTGGGGATCCTTTTTTCTTGCTCTAACCAATGTCAGAAAAAGTTAACGATTGTCTTGCCTGTGGAAAGCAAATACTACACAGAGACTTTCATTCTTACTGCATCACTTCCTTAGGTCCAGACCACGACGTCCCCAGCTGTTGCTTTTGTGCGTTGTTCAACGCCAGAACTATACGTCGTCAGGCCCTTATTGTAGCTAGATGTTTTTGCTCTCAGTCCTCGATTTCTGATATGGCTTCGGTAAGCCATCCGACAGCAGATCTTCTGAAAAAACATAAGGATAAAGACAGAGATAGACCTCACAGGTCCAAACCTACCTACAACGCTTCCGTTAAGCTAGTCGTCAGTTCTCCGGTCCTCAGTGAGGTGCTTACAAAAGCCCCTGATGCCTGCTTCTGTGGATTCGCAGGTCGCTACCGAGACCCTTTCAGAGTCCGGTATGCCGCAAAACTCCTCAATTAAGGATCCTGATGTCTCTACCTTGGATGGGTCCTGAGTTGTTGAGCAGGCACCAGCTTCCAAGGAAGTACTTCGCACTACCGATTCACAACACAAACCAACGACTTCTTTCGCGTCTGCTGTTCTTTTGAAAACTTCTGAGTTTCTAAGGCCCAGGGTATGAACCACAGCCAAGAAACAGACTCCATCTCGGGCACCTGCTTCCTTACCTCAATCTCAAATGCTTAAAATGGCGGAAGACCTTATAATGCTGATCAGGGGAAGTCAAGCTGCCCCTTACAAAAGAAAGAGATTTGTCCCCAGTAGTTTTATCTGAACAGGAGTCTGATGACTATGATGCCTCTGAATATGAAGACGTGCAACCCCTTTCTGCTTATGAGGATTCTGATGCAGAGGAATCCATTCCTTCAGCCTCTCCACCCAAGGATTTTTTCTTTGGGGGAAACCCTTCATACTTTAAGGGAGCATTTCCAATAGGAATGTCAGGACTACCCTCAGTCTAAAAAGAGATTCAGGGAGTTCTTAGATCTTCCACAGCACAGACCCTTGGCCATTCCTCCTGTCTTGGATGTTGTGGATGATGTTTTCATGGAATCTAGTTTGATTCCTGACACCCTCCCTCCTACTCCCAGGAAACCTGACCGGTATTACAGAGTCCCTGGCTCTCACAAATTTCTTTTCAGAAAGCCTACTGCTGACCCAGAGGTCATCTCCCAAGGGCCTAAAAGAATTAAAGCAACTTCTGCTAAGAATCCCTCACCCTTAGATAGGGATTCTCGAGCATTAGACAGATGGGGTAAAAAAAAATATACACCTCTGTTACTCTTGCTATTAGAGCACTACATTTTCAGTTCCATTTGCTAAAATTTCAGCAGCATACCATGGAACTCCTCAAACAAAAAATATCAACTTTTCCTGCTTGTACAGAAAATAGAGTTACAAGAGTTAATGCATTCTGCAAATCAAATAACTAGGCACACCTTACACTGTGGTTTTGATGCCCTAGAAGCATCTTGCAAGGTAGCAGTCACCGATTCTGTCCTTAGAAGGCATGTTATGTTCTGTTCTGCTATTCACCGGACAACTGATCCTATATGGGGTATTGCCTGTGCAGTTTAGTGGTCTGTTCTGTTTTATGCTCTTAAATGTTTGACTTGCCTCTTAATTCTGCTTTTGATCTGCTGTTGTACCCTTTCTCTGCTTGCTGTCTTGCATGCTCTTGTGTTTTAACTGTTTGTTATTTTCTAATGCTTTTATCAGTTCTTCTGAAACTTTAGTGACTTTCCTTAGCAAAGTAAGTTTTTATTACTATACTTGTCAGCCCCATTGGTCTGACCTTTTCTGAGTAACATTTCTACATTATCTATGATCTGATGATGTTAATCTTCTTCTCATTCATCACTGATGGGTTCGGTTCTGAGCCCTCAGAACTGAGTCTGCCTAATACCAAGCTTGCATACACCATAAACTCTCGAGCTAAGATGCTACCCACAATGCCCTTCTCCCATTTACCTCATATCTCATTTGCCACACAGCCATATAGCAGTGTTTCACCGAGCTCTCCAGCTAAGTGTCAAATTTTATAAATATTTGTGTATTTTTGAACCTTTTTCTAATCTAACTCATTTTTTACCCTCTTTATCTGTCTAGCTCTACCCATCGGGTATTTCTTATACCATCGCTGATACACCCTCTCCTACCCTTGTTGTATCGCTTGATACCATCATTGACATTCTCCTTTTTCTGCTTCCTTTTCTCACTTTCTTAACACTACTTTGTTTCTGTGTGTATGGATATGTCTGAAAAAAGGGACTTTGGGGTTTAAACATTGCACTTCCTGCAGTGGCAAACTCCCTAACAGTGACTCACACGACGATTGTGATGTATTGTCTGGGGGTTTCTTACTTCTCTGTGAAACCTCCTTGCCAGATTTGCCTAAGTTTTAGTCAGCGGATGCTGAACGAGAAAAGAAATAAACTGATTTTAAAAGGCATTTTAGTCTCACCTTTCTCAGAGGCCCTTTCTGTGTCTGAGGTCTCAACCCCTCCAGTGAAGGACAAAAAACGTCCACATTCAAATCCCTCTTCACCGGCTGGTGATCAGGGCAAGTCGCAAAAACCACAAGGCCCACATATCTTTAACCGAACACAAGATTGCTTCATTGGCTCTGACTACGTTTGTTGCTTCTGTTTCCAGCTCAGCTTCTGTTGCATCCAGTGTCATAGATATGTTAGAAACTTCGACGTCAGTGCCACCTTTGCCACCGACAACTGTGGCACCAGTCCTGTCTTCAGCCACAATTACGGCTCTGATCGTACTGCCTTCAGTAGTTTCGGCACCTACTTTATCCCTTTGGAACCGATAATAACCTTGTCTCCAAGTGCCTCCTTGGCATCGAGTCCCTTTTTAATGCTGTTGATTCCTCTATTGCCTGTCTCCAAGTTGGAGGCTACGGTGCGGACAACTCAGATACCACGGGCCTGGTACTCTTTCATTGGAAACGATCTTAGGCCAGACTTGTAGCCCTTTTCTGGACTTAACTGACTCCCTTTCAGGAGTGTCTACAAGGTCCACCAGGAGTCTTTCTGAATTTGATGTGGTGCACCTGCTGGACCAGCTGTTGACAGCCAGAGGGATAAACCTTGCTAAGACTCATCCCATTTCGGGTTTTGGGTCTGCTGCTCCTAGGACTCCCACTTATACTTCTCCCTTGGATCCATCGGTTCTGAGTCCCATAGCTCCGATGTCTTTAGTAGTCACTCCTCTGCGCCGACAGTGGCCCTCACTGAGAATTCGAGGCCACCCCTTTGGCTTTTGGTTCTATCGGAGCCGTCCCTACCTCAGTCTCATGGTTGGGGGTGGAGCACAGTGGAGCACAGTTCCAAGTTTTTTATCGGTTCCACCCTCTGATCTGGGGGGGCAACTCCTGCCCTTATCTTGCTTGAGGCTCCATCCTCGGGAGCGGGTCTGATTGAGCGGGGTGTGACCCCCGTTCCGAGATTGTCCTACTCTGTTCCAGGCTCCCATTCATCTTCGGGCGGGTCTGCTTTCTGGATGATGGAGAGGGTGTTTGCTTCTGGAAGCGCTCCTACTACGTCTGATCTTCCCCCTGCTCCCTCTGAGCTACAGCTACCATGGGCCACCTCCCCAGAACACCAAAGAGCAGAAGCCTTAGGAAACCCCAGTTCAGGGTATTCTTCCTTCCAAGTCTTCTTCAGACTTCTCACTGAAGAACCTCCTCAGAAAAAGGCTTGTAAAAGGGAAACACCTTGACTCTCTGGAGGAGTCTCTCACAGAGGATACGGACTAAGATGATGGGGAGGGGTCCCCTCAGTCACTCCTTTGGAGTCAGGTCTCTGAACTACTTGGCACATTTCACGAGGCTCCAAAGGGATCTGACTTCTGAACTTTCTGGAGCCCTCGCGGGTCAAGTTTCTGACTGGGCACGAGATAAGGTTGCCTCTCAACTTGCCACCCTTGAGTCTGTCTCCAACTTGTCCATGAGGTTGCTCTCCCATGCAACCGAAGGAGCAGCTAGAGCTGTGGGTGGCAGGCATAGTCATGAGGCGTCATGCCTGGATGTGCATCTGTGACCTCACGGGCTCCTTCAAGTCCTCCTTTTGAACGCCCCTATTGAACCATCTTCCTTGTTTGGTTCTAAAGTAAAGGATACACTGGCCAGGTGCGAGCAGGACAGAAAGACCTTGTCTGCCATTGGCCTACGTTTTTCCAAGCCCCAACGTTCTTTTTCCAGGAACCAGAGGAGTAGGAAGATATGGTACAAAAAGTCTCAAGGTCCTTTCTGCAACGCACGTGGTGAGTATTCCCTCAGAGGCTGAGGTGGTTCCAGTGGTGGAAGATGCTTCTTTAGGGGCAGAGGGGGTCCCTGAAATCAAGACTCCAGTGATGCTTTTTCCGGACGGTCTTATCAGCGCTCTTGAAGCATTTGCCTGATAGCTTTCCTGTGGAAGCAGTCGGGGCTCATTTTTCTCTGCACCAAACTGCCTGGCATTTTATTACAAAAGATCGCTGGGTGCAGAGAATAATCTCCAGAGGCTGTTACATTCCTCTAACATCACGTCTAAAACCCTCAAAACACCTTCCTGATGTTCGACCCAGTCAAAGGGAAGAAACGGCTTCAGAGAAAAAAAAGCTGGGTCAAAAGAGTCATCCAACCAGCGCCCCCAGACCAATGCGGATCAGGTTTTTACTCAATATTTTTTTGGCGCCAAAAAAGACCAGGGACTGGAGGCCCATTTTGGATCTCAGCCATCTAAGCAAGTCAGTGGTTCAAACCAAGTTCCACATGGTCACTATTCAATCCATTCTCCCTTTTTTACAGGAGGATGTTTGGATGTGCTTGATAGACCTTTGGTACTCGTATTACCACATCAAAATGGACAAATGCTCCAGGAGTCTCGTCCGCTTCTGGCTAGGAGCCAGTCATTACCAGTTCAGAGCCCTGCCATTCGGTCTCTTAATGGACCCCAGAGTGTTCACGAAATGTCTAGCAGTGGTGACAGCTCATCATCTGAGACTTCAGGGATTCCAGGTGTTTCCATATTTAGACGATTGGCTCCCCTCCACCTCTGCTGACCATAGCCCTCCATTACACACTCTCAGTGGCGGAGTCTCTAGGCATCACAATCCATTGGGAGAAATCCAGTTACAACTGGAATACATAGGGGCAGTTTTCAATACTCAAACAGGCTCACAGGCTTCAGAGGTTAAGATTGCAAGTACAAGTGATTCTCTGTCAAGGAAAGATGTCAGCAAGGGAAGTTCTCCAGGCTCTGGGGTCTATGGCCATGGCCATTCCAATTGTTCCTCTGGCAAGATTACACATGAGACTGTTACAATGGCTCCTGTTGTCTCAGTGGTTGGCAAATCTTCACCCCTTAAACTCGCAGATCCTCATTACCAACTGTTGCAAGCAAGATCTTTTCTGGTGGATGAGGCTAGACGAAAAACTTTGGTGTCGTCCCTTCCAGATCCCTCAATCCAACGCCATGGTGACCATGGGCACTTCCCTGATTGGGGGAGGGGGGCATTTTCAGGGAAAGACCATCCAAGGCACGTGGTCCAACTTAGAGGCCAACTTGCATATCAATGTTCTGGAGTTGAGAGCGGTGCTGTTAGTGTTGCAGGCATTACATCCGCTCCTTCCTTCAGGAATGATTGCGTTTCAGTCGGACAGTATGTCAGTAGTCTGGTACAGAAACAAGGAGGGACCAAATCCTACCCCCTATGTCGAGAGGCCATGACAATTTGGCACTGGGAGATAGCTTCCAACTGCTTTCTTATAGCAACACATATCCCGGGGAGCTCCAACATGATTGCAGACAGACTAAGCAGATGCATTCTCCTCCACACAAGTGGTCTCTCATTCCAAACGTGACGGCAGAAATTTTTAGCCAGTGGGGTCAGCCTTGCTGCGAACTATTCACTTCCCCCCCGAACAACAAATGCAGTAGCTTCTTTGCCCTTTTTCCCTCAGAGAGGGAGTCTCCAAGAGATGCTTTGACTCACGACTCCTCTATGCTTATCCTCCAATTCCCTTGATACCCCTATTTTTGAAGAAAACAATTCTGTTGAAATGCAAGGTGATCCAAATTACCCCATTCTGGCCTCGACAAGTGTGGTTCCCCTTGGATTTTGGGAACTTGTCCAGACTTAATCTCTCACCCCCAAGGGTTGACTCTCCCAAATCTGTCCACTCTCAAGCTGACAGCTTTGTTTCTCCACTTCCATTAGTCACTAGGCAGGATACCCTCTCCTCTCCTGTTCACGATGTTATTCTGGCCTCCCATAAGCCATCCACCAGAAAACTCTACAGAGATAAGTGGAAACGGTTCGCTCTCTGATCTAAAGAACAGATGGTAGACTCCCCCCCTCAGCTCCTGTATCTGTTATACTTCCAATACCTTTCTGAGTTTTTTGAGAATGGAGCATCAGCTTCCACCATTTGAGTCCACTTAGCAGTTATTTCCAATTTTCGTAACTGTATAGAAGGCGTTTCACTTATCTCTACCCACATATGCAAGACCTTTCTCAAAGGAATTTTTCATAGCAGACCCCCAATTAGGCGGCCTTTAGAGACCGGGAATCTCTCACTGGTATTAGTCTCTCTCTCTCTACCCCCTTTTGAGCCTGTGGCAAAATGTGACCTTAAATTTCTGTCATGGAAGTATCTATTTTTGGTGGCTGTCACATCAGCCAGACGGATATCAGAGTTACAAGCCTTATGCATCAAGAGTCCGTATTTAACCTTTCCTAAATGCAGAGTATCTCTTCGTACTAATCCATCTTTTCTCCCCAAAGTGATTACTGATTTCTCTGTGAACCAGTCCATTGAACTCCCAGTGTTTTTCCCAAATTATCCCAATAAAGGAGAATACTGTCTACATTCATTGTATGTACATAGACCATTACATTTTTACTTGGATAGAACTAAATCTGTCCCCAAGTCATGTTAACTTTTTATCTCCCTTTTCTGGGCCAAAAATGGGTTGTGCCATATAAAGTCACTTTATCAAAATAACTCCAAGATTGTATTGCCTTTTCATACTCACAAGCAAATGAGCCCAAACCTGTCAATATCAAAGCATATTCAATGAGAGCCATAGCAACTTCTGTTGCTTTCCACTCCAGAGCCTCCATGGACGACGTTTGCACAGCAGCCATTTGGGCTAAACCTCACACTTTCATCAAGCATTACAAATTGGACATGGTCTCCAGGGGGAAGAGTGGCCTTTGGCTCAATGGTACTCAAGAATGTTCTTCCATAAGGGCCACCCAGGTTTTCGAGTAGCTTGGATTATGTCCCATCAGTGATGAATGGGAAGAAGATTAACAGCATCAGATAAAGAAGTTATGTCTTACCCTAACATTCCATTTGTGTTGTTGATCTTCCATTCATCACATCCCACGCTCCGTCCCCCACCAAAGGCTCCAGGTGGATCTTATGGATGTCCTTCAAGAATGCAACTGCAGTCCTGACATATGGGTTGTCCTGCCTCAGGCAGCCCCTCGGTCGGCCGGATTCCAAAGTCTGGGTCCGGCGTCGGCTGTTGTCACTTCTTCCCCGACGTCAGAGAGGCTGGGGTATAAAATCATCAGCAGACGCCATCTTCAGTCTTTCTTGCCGCGCAGTGCCCGAAGCAGAAGCAGTTCACAAGTGCCGGTCGGCCAGCTCCTGTGTTTTCAGTTACCGAAGTCATCAAAAAGCTAAGTACCCCATTGGGGAACCTTTTCTTGCCTCAGCCGATGTCAGATAAATCTGCAAAAGTTAATAATTGTTTGTCTTGTGGTAAACAAATACCTCATAAGGACTTCCATTCTTACTGCCTTCCCTGCCTGGGCCCAGACCACGACATCTCGGCCTGTGCTTGCTTCAATAAGCGCACACTTAGGCGCTGGGCAGAATTTGCTGAAGACTTTTTTGGGGAAAATTACTCCTATATCATGCCGTCGGAACTTCCGACTGCACACGTTTCCAAAAAACGGAAGGACCGGGGCCGACCTTCGCGGCCCGCGACTTCCACCGACACCACGCCTAAGCCTATCGGTCTCTTCGGAGGCGATAATTCAACCGCTCCAGGTCGACGACACCGTTTTACCACACACTACGGTCCCGGAGGCTTCCTCTGTGCCGGTTGTTGTTTTTCCTCCTGAAACCGAAGCCCAAGATTTGCCTGATACCATACCGGTGGACAAAGTTACTCCAGCACGTGGGACAGCTAGGCCTCCTGTGCCTATGTCCATCAAGGCCTACACATCCTCCCCCTTCAGATAAACAGATCATGACTTTAGCTGCAGATCTAATTTCTTTAATCAGGGGCTCTAAGGCTCATCCAGACAGAGGTTCTCAGCCGCCTTCAGACAAAAGGCCTAGGGTTGAGCAGACAGACACCCTTTCCTCAGATGAAGCCTCTGGTGAGTCAGGCCTTTCAGATTCCCAGGAAGAACCCTTCCCAGCCTACGAGGATTCTGATACAGATGAATCCATTCCCTCTGCCTCTCCTCCTGAGGATATTTCTTTCGGGGAAATTCTCCACTCCATGAGAGAGCATTTTCAGTGGCACGGCCAGGATTTCTCCGACTCCAGGAAAAGGCTTCGGACCTTCCTTAAGTTACCCCAGCACAGGCCTTTAGCTATTCCCCCAGTGTTAGATGTATTGGATGATGTGTACTCAGACTCCAGTACTTCTCCTGATTCTCTCCCTCCTGCTCCTGTCAAGCCAGACAGATATTACAGGGTTCCTGAAGCTCATAAGCACATCCCAACCTGCAAACATTGCAGCTGACAGCTTGGAGGGTTCCATGACTTCTACCCATATCTCTCTCCAAAAAAGTTCAAGAGATCCTACTGGAAGCACGCAGACCTTTCACCAGAAAAACTTATTCAGCCAAATGGAAGAGATTCATCACCTGGAATGCCAACAAGGGTCAGGATGTATCAGTAATAAACATGCCACAGATACTGGAATACTTGGCAGAAATGCTTCATAGTGGCCTTTCATATTCTTCCATAAAAATACACGCTTCAGCAATCTCAGCAAAATACAACTGTGATCCACCTGTGTTTTCACATCCTTTGCTAAGACAGTTTCTAAGAGGGATAAAGAATATCAAACCTCCCAGGAAACCACCAGTGCCTGCATGGGACCTCAACTTCGTCTTGGAAAAATTAACTCTTCCTCTTTTTGAGCCAGCAGCATCTTCAGAGATGCAATTTCTCTCCTGGAAAACAGTTTTCCTGTTGGCAGTTACCTCAGCAAGAAGAGTTTCGGAGATACAGGCCCTCATGGCAGTACCTCCATTCCTCATTTTTCATCAGGACAGGGTTTCGTTAAGAACCAATCCTTCATTCATGCCAAAAGTGATATCCAGGGTGTCTCTAAATCGAGCAATTCACCTGCCTACTTTCTTTCCCAATCCTCAAAATAAAGGAGAAAAGCTGCTGCACACTTTGGACATACACAGACTATTACGCTACTACTTGGACAGAACAAAGGCCAACAGAAAGTCTGACCAACTATTTGTAGCTTACGCTGCTGGAGTGCAAGGAAAGGCAATTTCCAAGCAAACAATTTCAAAATGGATTGGACACTGCATCAGATTCTGTTATTCTTTCCATGGAAAAGGTGTGCCAGCCAATATCAGGCCACACTCCACCAGAGCTATAGCCACCTCCACAGCCTTTCTAAGAGGGGTGGCTACAAAGGACATTCTAGAAGCTGCTACATGGAGCTCCGTGCATACTTTTTCCAAACACTACAACCTGCCTTTATACTCCAGATCCTGAGCAGGCTTTGCTTCGGCAGTCCTGCAGGGTATTTTAGCTACACCCATCTTTTTCTTAGATCCTACCACCCCCAGCTTGGCTATGGTATTCAACCCATATGTCAGGACTGCAGTTGCATTCTTGAAGGACATAGTACAGTTTTGTACCTACCATAAATGTAGATGTCCGATAGATATGCAACTGCAGTCAGGTTTACCCTCCCTCCTACCCCTCAGTAATTTATCTTTTTGGGTCCACTACCCCTTTTCCAACTTAGCTGGGGATAGCTTTTATGGTGTATCTGTTTATTACTATTATGCATGTCTGGAATTTTATGCATTTTCTAAATTTAGCCTCCGTTGGAGGGCACCTGGCATCTGGGGCAAGAAACACTGAAGAAGATGGCGTCGGCTGATGATTTTATACCCCAGCCGCTCTGACGTCGGGGAAGAAGCGACAACAGCCGACGCCGGACCCAGACTTTGGAATCCGGCCGACCGAGGGGCTGCCTGAGGCAGGACAACCCATATGTCAGGACTGCAGTTGCATATCTATCGGACATCTACATTTATGGTAGGTACAAAACTGTACTGTCCTTGTGGTGTTTTCAGGGTGGTTTTTGTGCAGAAATGGCCTCTGCTTTTCTATATATTTCATGCAAGCTCGATCTGAGGTAAATGAGAGAAGGGCATTGTGGGTAGCAGATTAGCTCCAGAGTTTTTGGTGTTCGCAAGCTTGATATTAGGCCGACTTGGTTCCGAGCGCTCAGAACCTAACCCATCAGTGATGAATGGAAGAAGATCAACAACACAGATGGAACGTTATGGTAAGACATAACTTCTTTTTTTGGTTTCTGAAACAGTACTTGTAAAACAATTATATTTGTTTTCATTTGGTTCTTGTGCGTCTGTTCTAAACTTCATTTATTTCTTGCTAACTTTTCTTGTACTGATGTCTAATGCTAACTTTTCTTGTACTGATGTCTAAGCAAGCAATAATGCCCAAAAGTGTGTGTGTTGATGTGTAATTTAACGCCCGCCCCCGGGATGTTATGAGGTCCAGCATGGCAGGCAAGAGGGCTTGTACACCCCTGGAAGGGCATTAATTACACATTAAGACACACTCTGGAGGCCATTATTGCACTTAGAGAATAGGCTGTCTGTAAAATTGTTGCGTTTTGTGTGTGTGTGTGTGTGAGTGTGTGTGAGTGTGTGTGTGTGAGTGTGTGTGTGTGAGTGTGTGTGTGTGAGTGTGTGTGTGTGTGTGTGTGTGTGTGTGTGTGTGTGTGTGTGTGTGTGTGTGTCTCTGTGTGTCTCTGTTTGCAGATGACATTGTGATCTGTAGTGAGAGTAGGGACCAGGTTGAGGAGACCCTGGAGAGGTTCAGATATGCTGTAGAGAGGACATGAATGAAGGTCAGCAGGACTAAGACAGAGTATGTGTGTGCGAATGAGAGGGAGGATAGAGGAATAGTGAGGATGCAGGGAGTAGAGTTGGCGGAGGTGGATGAGTTTAAGTACTTGGGATCAGCAGTTCAGAGTAATGGTGAGTGTGGAAGAGAGGTGAAGAAGAGAGTACAGGCAGGGTGGAATGTGTGGAGAAGAGCGTCTGGAGTGATTTGTGACAGATGGGTACCAGTAAGAGTGAAAGGGAAGGTCTACAAGAGGGTAGTGAGACCAACTATATTGTTTGGGTTGGAGATGGTGGCATTGACATAAAGGCAGGAGTCAGAGCTGGAAGTGGCAAAGTTAGATGTTAAGATTTGCACTGGGTGTGACAAGGATGGACAGGATTAGGAATCGGTATATTAGAGGGTCAGCTCAGGTTGGACGGTTTGGAGACAAAGTCAGAGAGGCGAGATTGCGTTGGTTTGGGCATGTGCTGAGCTGCCAGGTAAGAGGAAAAGAAGAAGGCCTAAGATGAGGTTTATGGATGTGGTGAGAGATGACATGCAGGTGGTTGGTTTGACAGAGCAATATGCAGAGGACAGGAAGAAATGGAAACAGATGATCTGCTGTGGTGACTCCTAACGGGAACAGTCGAAAGAGAAGAAGATATATATATAAAGGTGTATGTATGTATGTATAATTTTTTTATTTATTTTTTTAGTGTATTTTTGATGTAAAATAGTTCCTCCACCTAATGTTTCAAACTTCCTGTAGTATATGTTAATGGTGTTGGAGGAAGCATTGTACAGCCAAAATATAACATTTAAAAAAATAATGAGGTATTTACTTTATTTTTTGGTCCCTTACTCGTAAATCATTTGGTTGGCAGTCATTGTAGATTGAAATGACTAAATGATGTCATAAATTTGAGCTTCAGACTTTCATTTCCTTCAGAAAATTCATGCTAACATAAATCCGTTACTTAAGCAACTTTGTAATTTTATAAGAGCAATAATTAAAATCTGTCTCTCTTTTAGAGCCTTTGTTCCCCCTTTATTTAAGGCTTTATTCAGATTTATTCAGCTAAAAGGTGCAGCTGCTGCCAGCAGTCATCTCACTCGCTCGCTCACTCACTCACTCACTCGCTCGCTCACACTCTCTCTCTTTCTCTCTCCTGCTTTCATGCAAGCATTCACTCACACGCAGACAGCAACATACACAAACACACACACACTTTTTTCTTTCATTTATTTTCAATCTCTCTCTTTTAAATACATGCGCACACACACACACACACACACACACACACACACACACACACACACACACACACACACACACACACGCTTTTTATTTTACACTCGCTAAACAACGGAAGCGCTGCTTGGCAAGTGTAAAGTAATGGCGGCTGTTAGGTTTTTTTCTGCCTGAGCTCCATGGTGGCTTGATAATGCTGCCTGAGCTCCATGGTGGCTTATATGCTGGCCTGAAGCGGTGGACTCTTGTCAGTGCGCATTACGTTCATTTTAATATCCTACTGGAGAACGCTCGTTCTCCAGTCAGGGTACTGATGTACAGTACGCCCATTCTCGTATTATTCTCAGATGTTCATTGTGCATACAGCTGCAGTCATAACAGATGGGTTATCCTGCCATCAGGCGGGTCCTCGGTCGGCCGAATTCCAAAGTCTAGGTCCGGCGTCGGTTGTCGTCGCTTCCTCTCTGATGTCAGTGCGACAGGGGTATAAAAGAGGCAGCCGACGCCATTTTCTTCATTCTTTCTTGCCGCGCAGTGCCTGAAGCAGAAGCAGTTCGCAAGTGCCAGTCGGCCAGCTCCTGAGATTTACGAAAGTATTTCAGCCGAATTCTTCTTGAAAGCTAAGTACCCCGTTGGGGAAACTTTTCTTGCCTCAGACCGATGTCAGACAAAGTTAATAATTGCATTTCATCTGGGAAGCAAATACCGCATAAGGATTTCCACTCTTACTGTATACCTTGCTTAGGCCCAGACCACGACATCTTGGCCTGCCGTTTTTGTGCTAGATTCAACAAATGCACTATTAAGCGTCGGGCGGAGTTCGCCCTCCACTTTTTTGGCAAAAAATTGAATTATATTATGTCGTCGGATACTGCGACTCCAGTTTTGAGCAAAAAAACGCAAAGATAAGGACCGGCATATGAGGTCCGCTCCACCTACTGATACCACGCTAAGGCCGACTACCTGTTCTCCGGTACTCAGAGAGGTGCCTACGCAGCCCCTGAGTACCGATGACAATGCATTACCGGTGTCTTCAGTACCCGAGGTCGCAGGCTCCTCGGCCCCCATTCTTACTACAGATACCGACGCCACTCCTGGCGGGGAAACTCAGAATTTAGACAGGCCTGCCATTTCTCAAGGGGTCTTCAGGCCTTCCTCCTTCTCTATTAAAGCCTTCACTAAATCTAAAACAGCTATGAAAACCAAAAAAACAGGTTCCTCAGACACCCTCTCAAGGCACCATGCCTAAAAAATGGATGCTTAAAATGGCTGAGGATTTGATTACTCTTATCAGGGGTTCTCAACCCCCCTCTAACAAAAGGCCCAGATTGCAGGAAGACTACCCTTCCTCAGATCAAGCTTCTATTACCTCAGAACTATCTGAGGACCAGGATTGTGCCTATTCTCCATTCGAAGACTCTGATGCAGAGGAGTCTATTCCCTCGGTCTCCCCCCCTGAGGACTTCTCTTTTGGGGAAACCCTGCATACATTGAGGGAACACTTTCACTGGGAAGGCCAAGATTACTCAGATTCCAAGAAAAGGCTCAGGGAATTTCTTCTGCTCCCCCAGCATAGGCCTCTGGCTATCCCTCCTGTTTTAGATATATTGGATGATGTGTACACAGAAGCCAGCCTTAATCCTGATTCTTTGCCTCCAGCTCCTGTTAAACCAGACAGATATTACCTGGTTCCTGATTCTCACCAGTTCCTATATAAAAGCCATACTGCTGACCCAGAAACTATTTCACAGGGTCCCAAGGGAATTAAGGCCTCTACTGCTAAAAACCCATTACCTTCAGAGAGAGATTCCAGATCTTTAGAAAGGTGGGGGGAAAAGGTGTACACCTCGGCCACTTTAACCATGAGGGCATTAAACTGTCAGTTCCATATGTTAAAGTATCAACAATTGTTGATATCTCAGCTGAAAAACAAGATGACACAACCAGAACAACCAGATTTAAAAGAGTTGCAGGATTTGTTGCATGGTGCAGAGCAAGTGGGTAAACATACCTTGCAGTGTGGTTTTGATGCTTTAGAGGCCTCATGTAGAGCTGCTGTTACGGGGTCTGTTATACGTAGGCATGCTTGGCTCAAAGAGCAAACCTTACCAGATCATGTCAAAGCTAAATTATTAGATGCACCTCTTCAAAAAGATGTATTGTTTGGTGTTAAAGCAGAGGAGGTGCTAAAGAAAATGGAGGAAAAAGCGAAATCAATGCAAACAGTGAAAGATTTCCTGCAGGTACAGCCTCCACGTTTCAGCAGAAACTGGCCTTCAAAAAATTGGTCCTTTCCAGCCACGGACAGACCTCAAAGGGGCAGATACAGGCATCCAAGGGGTAGAGGGCAACCTCGAGGATCTTTCAGAGCCAGACAGTGGCAAGCATCAACCCCAAGAGGTGGAGAAGATAGATCACAGTCTTTTAGAAAACGGACACAATGACTTCCCCCTACACCTGCCAAGCAAAGCTTTAATGGCAGCACCTCTGGGCGGAAAACTGACATTATTCTCAAAAAATTGGTATATTGTTACAAAAGACAAATGGATTCTGGACATTATAGACAGAGGCTACAGGTTCCACTTTCACACCCTTCCAAAAATGAGAGGCATGCCAAACCTGCCACAAAATCAAAGGGCAGAGGCACAAAAACAAATTTTAGCTCTCATGGACATGAAAGCAATTCAAGAGGTACCTGCAAAAGAACAAGGTCAATGGTTTTATTCCAGACTATTCCTGGTACCAAGGAAAGACAAAGATTGGAGACCTATCTTAGACCTATCCATCCTAAACACATATCTACAGGTGCCAAAATTCAAGATGCTCACATTACAGCAGCTTCTTCCCATGCTGGGCAAGGAGTCTTGGCTGGTTACATTGGACCTCAAGTAAGCATACCTGCATGTCCCTATCAGACAAGATTGCAGAAGATACCTCAGATTTCTTGCAGGTTCAACCCATTACCAATTCTCTGCATTGCCCTTTGGCTTATCTACTGCGCCCAGAGTTTTTACGAAATGCCTGGCATCAGTAATCGCCTTCTGCAGACTACAAGGGATACAAATCTACCCATATCCGGACGACTGCCTGATCCAAGCGGACAGCAAGGATATACTACTGCAGCACCTGGCGTTTGTAATAAAACTGTTGAACTTCCTAGGATACACAGTCAACAAAAAGAAATCAAAACTAATACCCTCTCAACAAATAATTTTCCTGGGTGCCAGCTTGGATACAGCCACCCAGATGGCCTATCTCATGCCAGACAAGCAAGGGCAACTGTCTCAATACTTCAGAAAAATGGCAACTTACACCAGGCTAACTGCAAGGAAAGTCCTGCAGGCTCTGGGATTCATGGCATCTTGCATCCTACTAATCCCATGTGCAAAGCTGCTTATGAGGAAACTTCAGTGGTACCTAAAAAACTTATGGTCTCAACACAGCCACAGCTTGGAAGCAATTATACCACTCATTCCATGCATTCAAAAGGAATTTATGTGGTGGGCTCAAGCTTGCCAAAGAAACACAGGTCTAACTTTCTGTGTACCTCAAGCAACTCAAATAATCACAACAGACGCCTCAGACTATGCCTGGGGAGCACACATGACAGATCAGTGCATTCAGGGAAAATGGGCACGAAAAGTGAAGCTGCTTCACATCAACCAAAAGGAAATGCTAGCCATGCAAAAGGCTATTATTACCTTCAAAGACCTTCTGCATCCAGGCCAGCTATTGATAAGGACAGACAACACCACAGTGATGTGGTACATAAACAAACAGGGGGGAACTCATTCATACCCCCTGTGCAAGCAGGCCATGACCCTATGGAACACAGCACTGGAATTGAAAATTCAACTACAGGCACAATTCCTGCCAGGGAAGGAAAACACACTGGCAGACAATCTAAGCAGAAATATGACAGATCCACATGAATGGAAGTTGCATCCTCAAATTTTCACAAAGATAACTCGGGCATGGGGACAGCCAGACATAGATCTCTTTGCTACCCACAGAAACTGCCAGTTGAAAAAATTTTGTTCAAGGACCTATCATCCACAGGCCTGGAAAGTGGATGCACTTTCCTTCAATTGGGCAACATTGACAGTCTATGCCTTCCTGCCTCTTCCTCTGCTGCCCAAGGTTCTATTAAAAGCCAGAGCAGAGAGGCCGAAAATTATTCTCATTGCTCCAGACTGGCTAAGGCAACACTGGTATTCACTCCAGAAGAGCCTGACACATTCCCCACCATGGATCCTTTCTCCTAGTCCCTCTTCTGTTGTCCCAGCACAACTACAAAACTCTTCACAGCCATCTCAAAACCCTAAATCTAGCTGCATGGAGAATTCCTTGATTTCCCAACAGTTTCTCCTCTCCAGGGAGCTGCAGGATGTCATCTTGGAGGCCAGAAGACCTTCTACTAGAAAGGCCTACTCCGCAAAATGGAAACGATTTTGTGCCTGGAATCAAAAGAAGGGACAGAATCCTTGGGTAATAAATATACCTCAAATTTTACAGTACCTAGCTGAGATGTTAAACAATGGACTTTCCTTCTCCTCCATCAAGATCCACGCTTCAGCCATTTCTGCACAATACAACACAGATCCTCCTTTATTCTCTCTTCCCCTCTTAAGGCAGTTCCTCAGGGGGGCAAAGAATATAAAACCCCCAAGGAAACTACCAGTCCCTGCTTGGGACCTCAACTTCGTATTGGAAAAGCTGACCCTTCCTCCTTTCGAGCCAGCTTCTTCATCAGAGTTACAGTTCTTGTCATGGAAAACAGCCTTTCTTCTGGCTATCACCTCAGCTCGCAGGGTTTCGGAGCTACAGGCCCTCATGGCTGTGCAACCATTCATCATTTTCCATCAGGATAGAGTTTCCTTACGAACCAACCCTACCTTTATGCCAAAGGTAGTATCCAGTGTAGCTTTGAATCAGACTATCCACTTACCCACCTTTCATCCTAATGCACAAAACAAAGGGGAAAGACTACTACATTCCTTGACATTCACAGACAACTTTGTTATTATTTGGACAGGACAAAGCCATTCAGGAAATCTGAGCCAACTCTTTGTGTCCTATGCTGCAGGTGCTCAAGGAAAGGCTATTTCCAAACAGACAATTTCAAAATGGATAGCCCACTGTATATGCTTTTGTTACTCATTTCATGGAAAAACTGTGCCTGCATGCATCAGATCCCACTCCACCAGAGCCACAGCTACCTCTGCAGCCTTCCTCAGGGGGGTCCCTACCAAGGATATTTTGGAAGCAGCCACCTGGAGTTCAGTGCACACTTTCTCCAAGCACTATCACCTCCCACTGTACTCTAAATCTAGAGCGGGCTTTGTCACAGCAGTCCTGCAGGGCATCCTAGCCCCTCCTAGTTCCACTTAGTGCCTACCACCCTTACTTAGCTTTGGGATTCTTCCCATCTGTTATGACTGCAGCTGTATGCACGATGAACATAGTACAGTTTTGTACCTACCATAAATGTAAATGTTCGAGTGCTCATACAGCTGCAGTCCAGGTTTCCCTCCCTCCAACCCCTCTTAGGACAGGCCTTATGACAAACCCTTTTCATATAACCTTTTGGGGTATTCTTTTATGGTGTATTTGTTTGCAACTACTGTTTTTGATTTATCTACTTTGCATTTTTGCATAACATTATGTTTACCTTCCTTCTGGGGGCACCTGACATCTGGGGCAAGAAAAACTGAAGAAAATGGTGTTGGCTGCCTCTTTATACCCTTGTCGCACTGACGTCGGGGAGGAAGTGACAACAACTGACGCCGGACCTAGACTTTGGAATTCGGCCGACCGAGGACCCGCCTGACGGCAGGATAACCCATCTGTTATGACTGCAGCTGTATGAGCACTTGAACATCTACATTTATGGTAGGTACAAAACTGTACTTTTTGGCTTGTTCATCTGTACTACCACTATTTCTCTTAACTGTCACTTATATTTCTGATGAGAGCATGCATGATTTGGCAGTTAACCTGTATGAGGCTGCTTGTTGATCTCTGAACTACTCAAGAACTACTTATTTCATTAATCTTTGCTGCTGCTCCTGAAAACACATTTCAGCTTTAAATAACACAAGGAAGTGATATTTGACCAAAATCCTTTCATATACCAAAAAAGTTTACTACCATTGTCAATTTGTCATTTTTCTTTGACATATTGTTTTGTGTCAGGATTACTTGAAATAGAGACCATGCATGGCACAGCAGCCAGCTTCTCTTTCTAATTAGTGTAACTGTAAATGTACTGAAAATGGAGGAGGCAACTTCGAATCATGTTCAGTTTACTGCAAACAAGTTAAAATTATTACAGTAGCTTCAACAGTCGCTTACAACATGGTCTTATTCAGAGTGCAGCACTTTCAAACTTCTGCTGAATATCAGGACTACATCCATGACTCAGCTGGCCAATGTAAAGATTTTTGTACTAACTGCTTACTGTAATCTGATGTATGTGGCTTTATCAATGGGCTAAGAGCTGCTAGTGCATTTAGCTTGTACAGTTTCACACTTGCATTAAGGAACTGGCCAAGAGACTGCAGTACAAGTGAATGTGGCTCCAGCTTCACAGACAGAAACAAGTTAAGACACTGAATCTTCTTGCACTAGAGTGCTTCCACAGACAGTAGCTGGTTAGCCATGGAATCTGTCTACCTTAATGTGCTTCCAGTGCAGCTAACAGAGCTGGAGAGAGTCAGTCTGATGCATGTCTGACTTGTTCTCCTTTCCATTGTTTTATTTTCGTTATAAACTTTTCGGTCTGGCACTAGACTTAGTAATTTGTTCTTGACAGTCACTGGTGACTTAATTGTCACAGCTATGTTTACCTGCCAGTGAGGATCAGGCAGAGATCAGGAAGATCCCTTTGGTTTCTGATGAGAGCCAGTCATTACCATTTCCAAACAGTAAGTTTTGTCCTTAATTCCAGCCCCTCCCCTTACTGTTTACAAAGGATGCTTTGTTAGTAGCAACCTTACTGCTTCTGCAAGGAGCAAAACTGTTTTTAGTTTGGACAGTTGGCTTCTAATAGTCAACAACTAAAACAATCCCAGATGTTACCGGGACAAACTGCTTAATTTCTTTCACTCCTTTGGAATCATTCTAAGACATACAGTGTCTCATGTAATTGCAGGTTGACGTGTGTCTCTGCAGATTGTTCCTTAATTTACAGATCATTTTGGGCATTTTTACTGCTAGAGAAAATCTTTGATATCTGCCTTTTCTTACTTACTTTTCTTCTGTCTGATAGAGTACCTGTTAAAACAAAGATCCTTAGAATAGCAGAATTGTAGTTGTGAATTTGGAGGCATATATACTAAGCCTGAAGTTGTGGTATCTTAGATTACTCCCATTACTCTGACATGCAGCGACCTTGGAGTTACTGTGCAAGTGGGTGTGGGGGGGTAGAGTTCCCCCACGTTAAGGGTACAGAGGGACAAAGTCTCTCTGCAAAAATTCTTAAAGATGTAACACTGAGTTGTGGAATTTGCTGTATTTTGTTTGAATTGCGGTATATATTTTCAAATGTAACTCAAGGTATCAGATCTCACATTTCAGATAGCCATCTTATGGACCACTTTTGGCCGTTTAACTTCTAGGAATAATGGCAGCCATGATTTTGTTTTATCATATATGACAGTTCACAGTAGTGCTTCATTGGACCTTCAGGATTCAGTTGGACCTTCAGGATTCAGTAGCTCAGGACTTGGATCTGCAGATTACAGAATCAGGAATTCTGTATTTTGCACGGCACAGAGACATTGGTGCATGACCCCCTATCCAGATTTTAGCAAGGAACTGTATGCAGATCCATCTTTCAGAACAGCATTAACAGATGTTGCCTGCTTGGGATGGGGAGGATAATTACAGAGCCATGTGGCACAAGGCTTTTGGTCCCATCAGGAACCAGTTGTACATCACTGTCTTGGAGATGAGAGCAGACCTTCTCTTTCGCTAAGCTCTGGACGATTGGCTCTCACTGGGCCACATCTTCATTTGGTGAGATAGCAAGGTAGTATAATATATTAATGGGTAGGAAGGCATTCCTGTCTTCTTTGCATATATGTCAGAAAAGCTTAGGTGTGGCCCTTTAATACGAATGAGTCTTCACATTCCAGCTCTCTGACATTCAAGTTAAGCAGGTGCTTTGTGATACCTTATGAATAGTCCCCACGTTCTTCATCACCATGCAGTCAAGTCTATATGATACTATTTCCAGGAATTAAATCAATATTAGTTATAGTAAAATCAAATACTTCCTGGAGGACGCATTGTTACAGGGTACTATTAATGAGGAGGTATATAATTTTTTACACTTAGAACACCCTACGATACCAGTTTGTTTTGGGATTTCCAAAACACACAAGGACGTAAAGGATCCCCCTTATAGATTGATTATAGCTGGCAAGAATAGTATTACTTATCCCTTGGGCGTGTTTATAGATAGATTAGTAAAAAAGTCTGTGAAACCCATTGATCACATTCTTAAAGATTCCTGGGATTTTTTAAAGCAAATTAAAAGTGAGTATTTTAATAAAGAAAGTTATTTCACTACTGTTGATGTAGAGGATCTTTTTACATCTATCCCCCACGAAACAGGTTTGGAATTTTTTAAGGATATATTAATTAAACACAGTAACTTGGGGGGTAAAATGATCAATTTTTTGATTGAACTGATGGATATTATTTTAAAGAACAACTTTTTTTACCTTTGAAGGGGAGTTTTACAAGCAGACCCAAGGGGTGGCAATGGGTAACAGCTGTGCCCCAATCTTTGCTAACTTAGTTCTATTTGAATGGGAGAACAGATACCTTTTCACTTCTCACTTCAAGGATGAATGGTCAATTTACTTTAGGTTTTTAGACAACCTGTTTATTTTGTGGAACAACAATACATTTTTTCAAACTTTTTTGGATTACATCAACAATCTTTGTGATTATTTTAAGTTTACGGGTGAAGGTGACCCGGATAAAATTAATTATTTGGACGTGACCATCACTAAAGACTATGATAAAAAATGTTTCACATCAAGCGTATATAGAAAACCAACTTTTTCCAACGACTATTTAGATTTTTCCAGTAACCACCCATTTTACACAAAGAAAAATATTGTCAAAGGACAAATGGTGAGGGTGGTGAGGATGTGTTCAGATGTAAGTATGTTGGAGGAAGAAACTAATAAGGTAAGGTTAATGTTCATGGAAAGGGGATACCCCCCCCCCCGACTTGGTAACCAGTATCAAGGATGAGGTGTGCTCCCTGTGGAATGAAAGATATATCCCACTACTAGGAATGGGGTGTGAAGTGGTAGCAATAAGCAGGGGTGTGTGTAAAACGATTTTTCACAGGCCATGGTAATCACTTATGGGGAAACAGCAGAATTAGTGAAGAAAATTATTTCCAACAATTGGTCAATGCTAAAATGTAACAATGATATATTTCAGCTGATGCGACCAGAGCCGTGTTTTACATACAAGGTGGACTTTAACTTGAAATCTTTGTTAGAACAAAAAATAACAACAAATATTTCCAAGAAGAGGGGTACCCGCAAATGTGGATGTTGTGATCACTTTTCCTTTATCAACGAAAATGAATTTTTTAGGTTAGAGCCCTTTAACCTAGTTGTTCCCTTAGTACCAGGCTCCTGCGTTTCTACAGGGTTGGTCTATTTAGCAACCTGTATGGTATGCTTTTGTTATTACGTGGGGAAGACAGAAAGAAAATTGAACCGCAGGATTTACGAACACCTGTATTGTATAAGTAAGAACGATGATAAAAATGCTTTAAGCAAACACATCAGTGCACACCCCAATCACAATTTTAAGTTTGCTATTTTGGAGATTGTGCCCAAAAATGTAAGAGGGGGTGATTGGAAGAATCTATTGTTGAGGGCAGAATCCAAATGGCAATTTAAATTAAATTCAATTTTATATCCAGGGCTCAATGAAAATATCAGCATCAAGCCTGAACTGAAACTCAGGGCTGGTATCTTGTAATTTACAATTAGCGTAGTGGGTAGGCAAGGGTGTCCTGTTGTATGTGTATTTATATGTGTTGTATGTGTATTTATAAGTGTTTTAACAAGGAAAGCTTAATTGTATTATAGACATTTTTAACAAAATTCTAGTTTACAAATTCATTTTATGTATACTAATTTTTAAAATGTTTTTTTAAAATGTCAATTAATTAATTGGTAGTCACATGATGTGAAATAGGTGTATTTAAAGCCTTTTGTATATAGTATCACTAGATCTGTTGAAGTCCTAGTGACGAAAGCGCTTATCACTTTTGGCAAAGTCTGTTTATGTCTGTTTAGATCGAATAAACTCGTTTTTATCGTGGACAGGTGGACTTGTTATTGGCTTTTCTGCAGCTTTTTCTTTGTACTATATGAAATTTTCTTACTTCCCTCTCAAACATCAGCTGTGGAGCTATTTATTTTTGACACAGACTTGACCCAAAAGCCTGTTTTGTGTTTCTCTGCATCCATTAATAAGAAAGTGTCTTCTGAAACCCAAGAAATCAGAAGCAGCTGTAATTATTTGTTTCATTTAGCAGTTTCTTTATGCTTCTCCATTTCAACTCCGTTATTACAGATGTTCGTTCACTACCCCTTAGCATCGCCATTCCCTCAAGCATGACCTCTTGACGTCTTTAGGTCTACTTGCCCCTAAAAATGAGGAATTCTCAGTTGTAGTGGCTTCTTTATTATGTCCTCTTAACCTTCTACTCATTGGTGTTATAGGAAAAATGGAAGATGTCTACATGTTGGGCTTCTGCTTGAGATACATATCCCTTTTCTTCACTGACGTGTCCAGTCATTCAGTGCTATTTGGATCAGTTTGATACTTGCTTTAGCTTTTCCTCCATCAAAATTCTTTAACTGCAGCTTCAGACTTTTGTATAATTAAGACTCTAAACCCTTCAAGTCTATAAGGTTTTTTTGATGTGCCATTTTGCCTTCAGCTACCAGTAAGAGACTTAGTTCCTCCTTAGGATGCTTATTTTGGAGAAGCTCACTGCTCTCAAGTGTGCTGCCTCAGCAAAATTAAACTACTTTTTTCAGACATTGCTTCTACTGACAGTTACTTTTGTGCTTAGTGAATTTCTTATTTAAAAGTCTTATTTGGGGCTACCCTTGAAGTAAAAAATACACAAGGTAAAAAGTCATAGGTGAAGACCAATGTTGTTTTACTAAATGTAAGTAGTATCAAACATAAAGTAGGTAATTTAGAAAATTATCTATGCTTGTAAGAGGTTTGTATGCATATCATTACTGCAAAATGATTTAAAGATCCAAATTGCATCAAATAAATTCCAGGATATACCTTTGTTCATTGTTGCAGAATTTATGGCACAAAAAGAAGCTAGAAGCAAAGAAAACAACTTGTATGTCTTGGTATTGATTATAATATTATAGTA
The DNA here is from genome assembly GCF_019279795.1 of Protopterus annectens. Taxonomy (NCBI): domain Eukaryota; kingdom Metazoa; phylum Chordata; order Ceratodontiformes; family Protopteridae; genus Protopterus; species Protopterus annectens. The sequence continues at coordinate 1,500,393,011 of NC_056732.1, read as the reverse complement.
ATGTGTGTTGCACTATTCATATCACCTACTGAGCATGAGGATTTTGCGGCTGAGCTGAAGGATGGAAGAATCTGTGAAATTAGTCCCGTTTGACTACCCACACATTAACTTGCCATCATCTTTAACCCAAGTGTAAAGTCAGACTTGGTTATAAATCATCCTTTTATAGACGTTCCTAGTAGAAACTGGGACACAATAAAATGACATAGTTTATAGAAACAAACTGGGAAACTCTCCTCAATGACTCAAATAATGCTGTGCTCATAATACCATCTGTGAGTTCTATGATATTAACGTTATCATTCATGAAAACGTAATAGTAAGGAACAAACACAGAAATTCAGAAAAAAAAACTTTGATAGAATCGCAGCTGTGATAGTCTTGCACTGGCCCAGTAATCAAGGATCCTCACCACTTGCAAAAGCTAGGGGACATACACACTGAGAGGATGACAAGTACACACACAGTAAAGTATAATTTCCCTTAAGACCACACAGAGACCACAGCCAGTCTGGGGCTGATTTTTCCCTCTTTCTCCAGATCCCCAGTAAGACTCCTCACTTGTACAGCTATAGGGCTGAGATCTCAGCTGAGTGGCCAAGCCAAACCTCCAGAACCCTCTTTGTCCAACCAGTACTTTGTGTCCCTGCCCATGTAGCTGACACACACACTCTCTTTGAGGTTTGATTTATATACAAACACACACACTCCTGGGAAAGGCTGGCATAGGTTTACTAGCTATGCCCCCTTCTGCACAAACTATAAGGTAGGTCACACTGCCGCCTACCACTCTTATCTACTTTAACAAAGAGTGTCCAATCCTACTGTTTAATGTTACTATTAATCAAAATGGTAGTCTGACCAACACTTGCAAGGCTATTTAGGAGTGGCCTGTACAGTGTCACCAAATAATATGTCTCACAAATATCAGCCACAAAGATAGGTTTAAATAAGTGTGCGGTCTGTCTGGGTCTCCTCCAGGCTACCAGACCCAAATGCTCGTCTCCTAGCCTGACTGCATGTAACTGCATGCACATAGGATACTGCATTATAAAAATAATTCCCTATCAGGACATCTGCAGGGATATCCTCAAACACACCTACTTGCTGGCTTCCTTTTCCACCCTCCCAGTGAAGGTGAGCCCTAGCCAAAGGTATTTGGAATGGGGTCCCTCCTAAAGCTCTGACTGGAGTAGACTGCCCAAGCAAGTAGTGCTCCTCTGTAACCATTGCAGGCTTCAAAATGGTTAGGTCTGAGGCTGTGTCTCTGTTAGCAGTGACCTCTTTCCCATCCACTAAGATAGGATATAACCTCTTGCAGTAGTTTGGTACCTTTGTTGTCTCGAGACAGCTTACTGCTGGCATTTTGTTAATCCCACTTACTGTCTCTCCCACCTTTTGCTCCCCACCTTGCCTCCATGGATATCTGTATGCTACATGGCCCCACTGGATGCATGTAAAACATTTAACTCTTTTGGTCCTAGATGTGACCAGGACTAGTGGCTTCCCCGCTACTGGCGGACTCTGTTGGGGCAGTCTGGGCTGCTCACCATGGGTTCCCTTAAACCCATGAGCATCATTGGGTGCCTCTTTCCCTTGCAGTGATGCCCTGCTTGTTAGGTAAAGGTCTCCCTTCTCCAACTCGTCTGCAGTATTGCATTGTCTATCAGCTAACCAGATTTCCATGTCCTTAGGCAAAGTGCTAATGGCTTTTTCCCCTCACTAAAAGGTCTACCAGCCTTTCAGAAGTGGTGACTTGACATCCCCTCACCCATCTATTAAAATAAGTTCTTAGTTCAGCAGTATATTCTCACACACTTTCATCTGCCTTGCGTCAATGCTCACAAAACGTTTTTCTGTAAGCTTCAGGTGTTAACTTAAAGCATTCTAAAAGACAGTTAATCAATCAGTATCAGATAATTTAGAAATGGCAGTTACAGCTTTACCATGTGGTAAGGGGGTCAGGAACCGTACCTAGAGCCCTTGGTCAACATTATACTGTTTACATACCCTCTCAAACATATGAATTACACTATCAAAATTATCCCCCTCTGTAAATTGTGGAAGAAATTTACTGATCTTTGTTGCTTCTGGGGTTTGGTTACTCCCTTCCTCATTACCTCCATTACTCTGGCAAAGAGTCAGCATCTCCTTTTCATCTGTCACTCTGCTGCTTCTATTTCCAAACACTTGGCCTCCAGCTCAAGTCTCTTTAACTCAAGATGTTTTTTTAAGTCCAATGTGGAAAGGTTGAGCTGTCCATTTTCTGAGAGTTGTACATCTCTGCCCAAAGCTACAATAATTTCTGCCTTAGTCAGGTTGGCATGCACCAGTCCTTTAGCCTGGCACATCTTAGCCAACTGGCTCTTTGTCAGCTTGCCATACTCCTCTGCTGACATGCTTGCCTGCTCTCCCTGACTAACTAAGCTAACAAAAAAAACAGTTGTGATGTGAAACTCTGAATGCTCAGTGCGTGACTGATTGAGAATACAAACACCTTCAGTGACCACTGTACACAGACTACAGGAATTCAATATCCGCACCACTACAAGCCACTTAATTTGTGATATGGCTAACCCACCACTGTCAACCATTTAATATGTGATGTGGATATTCCACCACTGCCATCCAGTTAATATGTGATGCCCCTGTAATGGTCCAGTAATCAAGGAGCCTCAGTCCTCACCGCTGGCAACAGCTAGGGGACGTACACACTGGGAGGATGACGAGTACACATACAGTAAAGTACAATTTCCCTTAAGAGCACACAGAGACCACAGTCAGTCTGGGGCTGGTTTCTTCCCCTTTCTCTAGATCTCCATTAAGACTCCCCACTGGCACAGCTATAGGGTTGAGATCTCAGCTGAGTGGCCAAGCCAAAACCTTCAGCACCCCATCTGTCCAATCAGTGCTTTGTGTCCCTGTCCAAGCAGCTGATGCACACACACACTCTCTCTTTGAGGTTTGATTTATATACAGACACACACATACTCCTGGGAAAGGCTGCCACAGGTTTACTAGCTGTGCCCCCTTCTGCCCAGACTATAAGGTAGCTCCCATTGCCACCAACCACTCTTATCAGCTACTTTTAAGGCCCTCAACAAAGGGTGTCCAATCCTGCTGTGTAATGTTACTATTAATCCATTTGGTAGTCTGACCAAGACTTGCAAGGCTGTTTAGGAGTGGCCTGTACAGTGTCACCAAATACATATGCAAGTACCCTAAGAGCTTAAATATGTCTCTCAAATATCAGCCACAAAGATAGGTTTAAATATATTTAGTAATACATAATAAAAGAACAAGACAATACTCAGTAAAATCAACACAGTAACTTGAGATCAAAATCACAGGAAATATTTTAAGACAACATTGCAGGGCAATCTCAGATAAATACAGAAAACATCTAAACCAATTTTTACTATATTTCTATCTATATCTAAAAGAGATACTATGCCCCAAGTCTTACTTACAGCAAGGCAAGTGCAGAAAGTGATGATGAATGGATGTTTTTGCTTGGTCCAAAACAAAATACAAAATGCACAGTCTCCCTGAGAGAGTTCTTAAATTAATATCATATTTTACTGTTGGGTTAGCTTGGATGAAATCACTTTTTGTCACCTGACTTCAGTTCCCAGGTTAAAACAGAAACTAACAGAATTTAACATCTCTGTGTTAAAATACGCATCTCTCAGATCTTTACAGCAGCTAGGAAATCATAAAGCAATAAACACCTTTACATTTTAAACCTAGTAATTACTTCTCTTTCAAGACATTACAAAAAACATCTAGTTCTAGACATTGTGTCTGCTACTGAACTGAAACTGAGAAATAGCATCTTTTGTTTATGGCCCAGCTATAAAGTAACTTAACCTCAAATATTCTTGAGTTTTGCAGGTTAATCTTCTATGTTCCAGAAGGGTACACTGTGGATACATCTTAGCTCAGTACATAATATACAGTTCTGTATAAATCATATCAATGTTTACAAATGACATAGAGTTATTTACAAAATTCTAGCTAGCTGGACTGGCAATATTTCTCTATATCACAACAGCATTAACCTCATTAATGATATGTGCAAAATGTAGGCACTACTCAGTTTCGACTTCTCTTTCAGGTTTTGCAAGTTAGGCCCGGGTTAACAAGGACCACCACCAGTACTGTTGGCCAACAGGGTGCTGGCGGAAATTGGGCTACTGTTGGCTGAAGGAGGAGAAGAGGGGGAAGCATTGCCCGAAGGCAGGTAAAGGCTAGGACTGTGATAATGAGGGTCGGAACTTTGAATGTTGGCAGTATGACTGGTATAGGGAGAGAGCTAGCTGATATGATGGACCGAAGGAAGGTTGGTATATTGTGTGTGCAAGAGACCAGGTGGAAGGGGAGCAAGGCTAGCTGTATCGGAGGCAGTTTCAAATTGTTTTATCATGGTGTGGATGTGAGGAGAAATGGCGTAGGCATTACCCTGAAGGAACAGTATGCTAAAAGTGTTTTGGAGGTGAAAAGAGTGTCGGATAGAGTCACGTTTATGAAGCTGGAAATTGATGATGAAATGATGAATGTTGTTAGTGCATATGCTCCACAAGTTGGGTGTGCGATGGATGAGAAAGAAAAATTTTGGAGTGAGTTGCAGGAAGTGGTGATGACCATACCCAATGATGAGAGACTGGTGATTGGAGCAGATTTCATTGGGCATGTTGGTGAAGGGAACAGAGGGGATGAGGTAGTGATGGGTAGGTATGGTGTTAAGCAAAGAAATGCAGAAGGTCAGATGGTAGTGGATTTTGCGAAAAAGATGGACATGGCTGTGATGAATACATATTTTAACAAGAGGGAGGAGCATAGGGTGACATGCAAGAGTGGAAGAAGATGCACACAGGTGGATTATATCTTATGTAGAAGGGCCAGTCTGAAGGAGATTGGAGACTGTAAAGTAGTGCATAGGATGGTGGTTTGTAGGATGACATTGGTGATCAAGAAGAGGAGGATGAGTGTGAGGGCAGTACCAAGGTTCAAATGGTGGAAATTGAAAAAGGGTAATTGTGAGGTGATGTTCAGGGAAGACAGGCACTGGGTGGCAGTGAAGAGTTACCGAATAGCTGGGTAACTACAGCAGAACTAGTAAGAGAGATGGCTAGAAAGGTGCTTGGTGTGACATCTGGAAAGAGGAAGGAGGACAAGGAGACCTGGTGGTGGAATTAAGAAGTACAGGAGAGTATACAGAGAAAGAGGTTGGTGAATAAGTGGGATTGTCAAAGAGATGAAGAAAGTAGACAAGGGTATAAGGAGGTGAGGTGTATGGCAAAGAGAGAGGTGGTGAAGGCTACGGATAAGGCGTATGAAGAGTTGTATAAAAGATTGGACATCAAGGAGGGAGAAAAGGATCTGTACCGATTGGATAGACAGAGGGACCGAGCTAGTAAAGATGTGCAGCAGGTAAGGGTGATGAAGGATAATGAGGGAAACATACTCACAAGTGAGGAGAGTGTGTTGAGCAGATGGAAAGAGTACTTTGAGGGGTTGATGAATGAAGAGAATGAGAGGGAGAGAAGGTTGGATGATGTGTGGATAGTGAATCATGAAGTGCAGTGGATTAGCAAGGAGGAAGTAAGGATAGCTATGAAGAGGATGAAGAATGAAAAGGCTGTTGGTCCAGATGACGTACCTGTGGAAGCATCGAGATGTTTAGGTATAATGGCAGTGGAGTTTTTAACTAGATTGTTTAATGAAATCTTGGAAAGTGAGAGGATGCCTGAGGAATGGAGAAAGTGTTTTGGTACCGATTTTTAAGAATAAGGGTGATGTGCAGAGCTGTAGTAACTACAGAGGGATTAAACTGATCAGTCACAGCATGAAGTTATGGGAAAGAGTAGTGGAAGCTAGGTCAAGAAGGGAGGTGATGATTAGTGATCAGCAGTATGGTTTCATGCCAGGAAAGAGCACTACAGATGCAATGTTTGCTCTGAGAGTGTTGATGGAAAAGTACAGAGAAGGTCAGAAGGAGTTGCATTGTGTCTTTGTGGATTTAGAGAAAGCATATGACAGGGTGCCTAGAGAGGAGTTGTGGTATTGTATGAGGAAGTTGGGAGTGTCAGAGAAGTATGTAAGAGTGGTACAGGATATGTACGAGGGTAGTGTGACAGCGGTGAAGTCTGCGGTGGGAGTGACGGATGCGTTTAAGGTGGAGGTGGGATTATATCAAGGATCAGCTCTGAGCCCATTCTTATTTGCAGTGGTAATGGACAGGTTGACAGAAGAGATCAGACAGGAGTCCCCGTGGACTATGATGTTTGCAGATGACATTGTGATCTGTAGTGAGAGTAGGGAACATGTGGAGGAGACCCTGGAGAGGTGGAGATATGCTCTAGGGAGAAGAGGAATGAAGGTCAGCAGGACTAAGACAGAATATATGTGTGTGAGTGAGAGGGAGGATAGAGGAATGGTGAGGATGCAGGGAGTAGAGGTGGCGAAGGTGGATGAGATTAAGTACTTGGGATTAACAGTTCAGAGTAGTGGTGAGTGTGGAAGAGAGGTGAAGAAGAGAGTACAGGCAGGATGGAGTGGGTGGAGAAGAGTGTCAGGAGTGATTTGTGACAGACGAGTACCAGTAAGAGTGAAAGGGAAGGTCTACAAGAGGGTAGTGAGACCAGCTATGTTATATGGGTTGGAGACAGTGACATTGAAAAAGGCAGGAGTCAGAGCTTGACATGGCAGAGTTGAAGATGTTAAGATTTGTACTGGTTGTGATGAAGATGGACAGGATTAGGATTAAGTATATTAGAGGGTCAGCCCAGGTTGAAAGGTTTGGAGACAAAGCCAGAGAGGCAAGATTACGTTGGTTTGGACATGTGCTGAGGAGGGATGCAGAGTATATTAGGAAAAAGATGCTAAGGATGAAGCTGCCAGGAAACAGGAAAAGAGGAAGGCCTAAGATAAGGTTTATGGATGTGGTGAGAGAGGACATGCAGGTGGTTGGTGTGACAGAGCAAGATGCAGAGGACAGGAAGAAATGGAAACAGTTGATCTGCTGTGGCGACCCCTAACGGGAGCAGCCGAAAGAAGAAGTGTATTTGGGGCAGGATGTTGTGTTGGGGGGAGTGTCGGTGGTTTATTTACCTCAGTAGCACTTATTCTGTACTTCACATTTTACCAACTCCTCAAGGCTGAGCTATCCACCTCTGAAGTCTCCTTCTCAACTAACATATTTACCAGCTACTACTCTTAATGGTATTACCTTCCTCTGCAAGAAGAAGAAGAAAGTTATCAGGGAGTTTCTTGGTGTTGCTCTGGCTCCTTTTGTGCCTTATCCTTTGGTGGGGGACTCTGCTGTGGCCACTCTTGGTTGATCATTTCCCCCTGTCCCTCTGCTGTTACATCTACAGCCACCAAAGATTGCAGGATAGCCTGATCCTCTGTGGATGTAGGGATGCCCTAAAGGGACAGAGAAAAAACTGTTGTCAGACTCAGTGGGAATCAGCAGGGGATGATTCTTCAGTCAGCCAGCATCGGGAATCTGAATCTGGGACGAATATGCTTATTAAAGGGTGATAATTATTTTGTGGAGTTTCCCAGGAAAAATTAACCCAGTTAGAAATTCTTGCCTCTTCCTTCTTTGATTCAGTGTACATGGAAGATTTTCTGGTATTTGCTAAGGAGCTCTTTTCTGCCCTTTCCTTGCCTTATAGTTTTTCAGCTAGAAACAGAAGGAGTTCCCTCCTTTCTGATTTTGATTTTCAGTCAAAAGCAGACATTGCAGGTGAGGTGGTAGTATTTCAGGAATTTCTTCAGTCTGAACATCCTGATTCCTAGGAAAGTATGGTTTCAGATTTCCCTTTTAAATATTTATATTTTCTGAGAATTTTAAGATGAAAACAATACCTACCCTCTTTGCAGACTAGCTGTGGTAGCTGGGAAGCCAACATTTTAGCTGTGTCCATTCCTTTCTACTACTTGCATCTGGTCAGGGCACAACATTATTGCAGATGAGCTATGAGGACCAGGACAGGATCCCCATGATGAGAATTGCATAGACTGTCTTTCAGGAATTAATCCATCTGTGGTGATACTTAAGTAAATAGTTTGCCTACAGTCACAACAGACAATTAAATAAATTATTGTCTAGATTTCCTTACATTCTGACCCAGATTATACAAATATTTTCATTTCCTAGAAAGGGATTTTTTTTATGCTTTTCCACCCTTTCCTGTTATAAACCCTGTTATAAAGAGTTTGAAGGACTTTCCATTGATTATTTTCAAGTTTGGCTAAAGGGAATAATCACAAGATTCTACAAAGAATGGATTTACTCATGCACAGGATGGGGGTAGTTTGATACAACCCAGTTTTTAAATAATTCAATTGACCATCTGATTAATAGAAATTTTGTTCCTTTTTAGGCAGTTTTTTTTCCTGAGTATGTACAGCAGGTGTTAAAGGAGGCAAAAAACTTGCTACTAGAAAGTCATGTATGGATTAATGGAAGAGATTTTCTAGTTGGTTGTTGTCTTTCTGCTTTTCCCAGTTAGGGGTCACCACAGCGGAACTCCGGTTCGCTAATGATTGGCAGTAGATTTTTACGAACGCCGAGGTGCCAGCTCGACGTCCAACCTTCAACTAAGGCACTCCCATTTACGCATGTCTTTTGAATGCCCACCCAACCGCGGGGAGGACATGCAGACTCCACACAGAAGGCACTCCCCACACTCCAGCCGAGAATCGAATGGGAGAACCTCTTGCTGTGAGGCAACAATGCTTTCTAGTTGGTGCCAGTCCTAAAACCAGGAACTTTTTATGTCCCAGTTGCCTTTGGGTCTGCAGTATTTGTGTGAGTCAGCTTTGCTTTGACCTTTCTTACTCTGTTATGAAGATCTATCTTTGGTCCATTTCTGCTTGTCTGCCCTTAGATCCCACTCCCTTCTTCTGTCCATCATGTGAAATGTTTTTGAAAGAGGTTCTGTATTTCCACCCACCTACTGGGCAGGTAGCACCTTTTTGTGTCTTTATTTTGTTCTGGAAATAACCTGCAGTGTTCCCTTTGGACATGTTCATCAGGTGGATTGAAGTTCTTCTTGTGTTAGACTGCGTTCTCTTTGCTCTGATATATGTCAGAAGAGTATCTGAGTTTCAAATTCTTATGGTGAGTCAACTGTACATCATCTTTTCCTAGGTATGGTCAGTCTAACAAAAAGCCTTTCTTTCATGGCAGTATACATCTTTCAGATAATTCTTACAGGTGTTTCATGGTATTTGCTACACTCACCATGAAGAGACATTTCCAGGCAGAGTCAGGGCCCATTTTAACAGGGCTATGGGTACTTCTGTGGATCATGGAAAAAAGGGGGTATTCTAGAAATTTTATAGAGACAGCTTTTTATTTTTATATCGTCACCCTGACCATGCACTACAAACTGTATTTCTCCTTTTTAGGTCCAAAACAGGTTTTACTAGCACTATTCTTCCGGGGATCTTGAACTGTGATCTTTCTTCCTTTTCCTTGCTGTCTAAGCTTTGGTACTCATCCCATATAGCCTAGGCTACTGCAACAGTGATCTAATGCTGAACACAGTACGTTTGTGTAAGTAAAGTTAAAATAACAGTAGTTGTTCTAATAAGTCACTGTTGCAGTAGCTGTACCCACCAGCCACTCCCTTTTGTTTATTGTGTTTTTGCCAGGATGAGGAATTCCCTGTTGAGACAAGAAAGCTCTGAATTTTTGGCAGCATAGCTACAATATTTATATGTCCGTCCTCGAGCTGTATAGCAGTTATGGAATGTCAGAAGTGACCTAAAGCTTTGAATTCTGTCTGGCTTGAAGGATCCTTGGCAGGATGCATCCCATGTAGCTTAGGCTACTGCAAAAGTGATTTATTTGAACATCTGCTGTTATGGTAAGTTTATTTACACAGCTGCACATTTGGGACTGTGACTCCTTCTCCCTTAGTGTTGGGGTGCCAGGATCTCCTGCTATTTCTCCAACATTTGTCTCATTTTCATTTGGCAGGATACATGCATATAGGTTAGGCTACTGCAAAACTTATCTAGTCAAACATCTACTGCTGTGATAGGTTTATTAACACAGCCATACTTTCAGGACTGTGATCCCTTCCCTTAGTTTTAGGATGCAAAGATCTCATGCTATATCTCCAGTATTTGTCTCATTTTCTAGATCTTGCCTGGACCAGGTGCTGGCATCACTTGTACCAGTATCTGTGCCTGTTTTACTGGCAGTAACCATTTCTGCTCTTTGTGAACTTCAGCCCGTACTGCTGAGCCAGCTGGCTGTCCAGCTGATGTATGCTTGTGCAGTAATGGTCTTCCCGGTGCTGGTCCTGCCCGCACCAGTCTTACTGGCATCAGGCAAATGCTTCTAGACCAGATGTCAGCTTCCCCTCTCCTACCCAACATTTGCCTACCAGGCACTGGGAATTCAAATATCTGACTTTCAGGATTTGGGACACTGATATCTACTTTTCGTAGGTTCATAGGTAAATACTAGGCTATCAGTCTGCAGACTATTAGAAGCTTGTTCATAACAGAGGTCATAAACAAACTGTGTACCTTGTATATGTGAGGTTAAGACATTAATCATTATGTCAACTCTCCCTCAAAAGCTTTCTTCCCTTTGCATAACAGAGGATGCTTCCGATCCGATGACCTCTAAGTTATGGCCTCAGCACACTTCTGCTGCATCACTCTTCTGTCCCTTTCAGATTTCAGTCCTGCCTCTCCTTTTCATAGCATCCTATTGCTGCTTTCAGTCCTATGAGGATTGTGCATTGAGCTCACCAGCACCCACTGCAGTATTTTCTCTAGACTCCTTCTGTGGGTGTTACTGCAAAACCTGTGTCCCACAGCCTTCTTTGTTTATTTTCATTCCAAGCCGAAATGCCTTAAAAAACTTTTGAGAGATCTTTTATTCAGCTGCCCCCTTCCAAAGACGCCTAGAAAGGATGTGCACAAGTTTCAGCATGTAGGTCCTGAGAATAATTTTCTTACAGAAGACCATGGTGATGAAGAAGGTTTCAACCCTCCATCTTCTCTGGACATCCCATAGTTATTTGACTTTATGCATGTAATGTAAAAGAGAGGAGTTTGCTTACACAGCCTGTGTCCTTCACTCAGTGAAAGTTGCAGAAGGTCTCATCTTTCACCCCCACAGTTCCTCTGGGTCATTCTCTGTACTTGGGAATATCTTTGAAGATGCTTTGAAAATCATTTGAAGGCAGCTTGATGCAGTGGTCCCATTCCTAAGAAAGTGGACCAGATTTTTAAACCTCCAAATGATTGCCTGTAGTGGTCTGAGACTCCCTCACATGATGCAACCATTTAAATTTGGCATACCTTAAAATGGGTCCCCCACCAAAGCTCAGCTGTCCATTCACTAGGTGAAAAATGTAGGAACATAAACAGCTTTGGGAACTGTTTGTTTGCATCTGCTGCCATCATACAGAGAATGCTTAAATTATTTGATGCACATGGTGTGCATTCAGTGAGATATGGCAGATGACCTAGTATGCTGTAGTGGAGCTGCCTTTAGGGCCTTTAAAAGGCAAGATCGAGGCCTAGGTGTCTTCCTTTAGTCTTATCAGCCAGGTGGTCCACATGGCCTACAGTGGGACTTAAGTGGCTGCTTAGGTGACAGGATTGGTCATTTAGTTTGCACTCGTGGCTTTAATTTACCCATTTCACACACAACACTAGGATAAACTTTATAGATATTGTTCAGTGGACCTCCCCCCATTTGAGCCAGAAGCCAGTGAACACTTGAGGGATATGAAAGAAATGTGTTATACTCAGAAAGCTGTGACAGTCAATTTCCATTCCTCCTGAGTGTTCTGTCTCAGGATGCAGAGGAGCCATTGTAGGATGTAGCTACAGTACACTCAACCATTCTAACATCAGGATGGGCATGCAAATTAATAACCTACAAGAGGTTGCATCTTCCATGCTGCAGATTGCAGCTCAGTGGATGCAGTTGTGTTTGCGTGTGTGTAGGGGGACTTCGTAGTGTATAGAGTATAGAGCTTTAAATATGCTTATATTTAGCTAAATGTCAAGGGTACATTTCTTGTCAGTGATGAAGCAGTATACTTTTTCAGAAAAAAAGAAATAATTTGTTTTCAAGAGGTTACTATCACAAATGCAGAAGCATAATTTGCAGTGAGAAAAATGTTCCGGCTGGAACCCCTTGGAATTCTATTGCTGCAAGGCAGTTTAGTAGAAAGCATGGAACGTTTGGATTCAGAAATTTGATTTATTCTTCACAGTGACTGGAATAGGCAAGAAGCCCGCAATAAATTGTGCCACATTTCTTCTTTTGCCATGTAAAAAGACTCAAAATTGTTCAGAATTTTCACTTTTTAGGAAAATGAGAAAGACCGGTAACAGGAGACTGCTTAAGGTTTACAAAACATGGACTTCTTATTAGAGGGGCAGTTTTCTGGTTCTCGCTATAATAGTTCTGTCAGAAGAGGGTCCAACTTTGGTAACAGGTCCTCCCCATCTCTCTTCTTTCTGTCTTTTTACTTGCCTTTTTATGTCTTTGTGCTTTGCTTCAGGCTTTTCTATGGGTGCAGAACTGGAGAGAGGTAGTTCTGTGGTGCTGTGTGGGAAAAGAAAGTGGAGAGCTGAGAGCCTGAGAGAATTTGTCTGGTGAACAGTTGTAACACCTGCAGCGTATGTCCTGAGGGTTATCAAAGACAGACCTCCTTGTTGTAGTTCTGTTGTTAAAATGACTGTCTATAAATTTAATTTTGTTTGAATCGTAATATCAAACCCTGCTGTTATTACAAGGAGTGGTCTGGTTCATTTGTATAATTAGAGTCGATCAGACTGTGTACTAGGAGCAGGAGGAAGTGTGATCATGAGCACTTCTGGTTCCTTATCATAGTGTGCAAGGTCTCTGTCAAACCACAAGTTTTACCCTTTCTGATATATATTTATAGAAAGAGGCAGATATTTATGTAATATCCTTTTTTTGACAGCAGTGTTATAATGTGCTTAGCTGGTTGAGTTGTAGACATTATATTTAAGTTCATAGATGTGTACTAGGCTAATGTTCTTGGAGCCTTTACAAGCCTAGCCCATAGAAGTGCCCTGGCATCATGCCGCTCGTCATTAGTTCCCAGTGCCTCTATCATACAGAGCCACTGGAGTGATCCCCGGGGTAAACTTTCTATTTCCCATCCACTCATCAAGATTTCTCTTGAAGAGGGCCAGTGAGGTGATGTATGGGAAGTCTGTTCCAGAGCATGAGCAGTCTATGGGTTATGAACCTGTCCCTCCAGCATGTTCTTTTGATTGTGGTAGTAAGGTTGAGGTCTCTGGAGCGTGTGGTGCGGAGGGTAGATGTAGCATTTCTAACGGAGCTGGGTCAGACATAGCTTTGTAAGTCGAGCAGAAATCGCCTCTTGGTAGACGATATGAGACAGAGAATAGCTAGAGGTTTTTGAGTTTGTCCATGTAGGACATGTTTAAGACCTAGGATCCTCTTCGAGAGGTATTTTGTGGCCTTTCCAGCTGTTGCATGTGTCTAGTGAGGTACATGCCAAATGGGGCATTATACTCGATGATTGGCCTAGTGAGGGAAGAGTAGAGAGAGATGATGACCTCTTTCTTCCTGGATGCAAAACCCTTGGTAATGAGGTGTGCCACATAGAAGGACTTTCTGACCACAGTAGCAATCTGGTGGTCGAAGGAGAGGTTCTTGTCAACCTGTGTCCCCAGATCTCTTATAACAATTTAAGTGTTCAATGGGGTTCCATTGATGTGGTAATTAGTGGGAACTGAGTTTTTCCCAAAGGGGATGACAATGCATTTTTTGGTGTTAATCATAAGGCCATGGTTTCGAAACCAGTCATTGGTCTCAGTGAGGCCTTTCTGTAGGATGTCTGCATCACTTGGGGAGTTAATAATGGCTCCTAGCTTGCAGTCGTCTGTGAACTTGGTCAGCCAGAGTACCTCTGTGTTGGCCAGGACTTCAGAGAAGTAGATGCCAAACAGGAGAGGACTCAGGACCGATTCCTATGGGACTACATTCGCGACTGTTCAGCAGTCTGACTTGGAGTCCACTACCTTCACACTGTGGGTTCTATCTCTGAGCCAATTTGCAACCCACCTAGTGATATAGGGGTTGATGCCTAGTTTGGTGAGTTTATTAATAACTCCTGAGTGGGGGATGGTATGGCCTTGGCCAGATCGAGGTAGGCTGTATGAACTACCTTGCCCTCATCCACAGCTCTGGTGACTGACTCAAAGGAGTCAACCAGATTGAGCAGGCATGATCTACCTTCCACAAAACCAAACTGAGTGGGATTTAGAGTTTGGAGATTCCCTATATCCTTGTTAATTAGGTCCATGATGATGCGCTCCATAGCCTTACATATCAGACCCATCAGGTTAATGGGGTAATAATTCCCAAGGTCTGTAGTCGCTTCCCCTTTATGGAGAGTGATGACTGTAGCAGTGTGCCATTTGATAGGGACAAAGCCTGAGTGAGGCTGTAATTGAACAGGGCACACAGATGTGGTGCCAGTTCACTTTGTAGTTCTTGTAGAACACATTCAGGGATATTGTCGGGTCCCATAGAAGCTGTATTCTTGGCCTTGGACAATGCAACTTTAACCTGTGCTGCATTAATTCTGGGTGCCTGACATTCCTCCAGTATTGTGATTGGTCCTTTTGGGGGGGGGGGGGGGGTGAAGTTGGCACTGAATCTGTCGGCCAGTATATTGTCAATATCTGTTGGCTCAGTATAATAGGAGGCATCATTGTGCAGTAACTCGGAGCAATCCTGGGTATTGCCATGGAGATTCTTGATATAACTGTAGAAGGCTTTGTGGTTGTTTGTAGTGTCTGCCACAATTCTGCCTTCATAGCTGGCTTTAGAGGTTTTGATGAGGGATCTCAACTTTTTGTTGAGGCTAATAAGGGAGTTTTTCCAGTCTTGGGACTTCACCTTTTTCAGCAACAGTTTCTTCTTTCTATTGTAGAGTTTATTAATGGCAGGGGACCACCAGATTGGCTTCCTTTTTTTGGAGGAGAGCATCTTGGTTCTATTGCGTATGGCTAGTTCCATGCATTTATGTACCTGTTCGTACAGTGCATTGGTGTATGATTCGGCAGTCATGCATCTATTTTCCATTGACATGGGTGCCGTGAAGTTGGCCACCTCTGTTATTAGGAGCCCAAAGTCAGCTTTGGAGAAGTTTTTTTCATGGTGGGGGTGTGGGTGAGATGTGGATTTCCATGGTTTTTATTTTGTGGTCGGATCTAACCATGAATATTGTATTACCTCAAGAAAGTTTTATAATGGCAGGAGGTAACCGAATCCTTTGACCCGATTTTATTTGAGGTGTTGATTGCAGAATGCCCTATAGTTGTGGTGCTTGAAAGTTTCTTCATCAAGCCATGAAACTTGTCCCAGTGCAGTTTTGTATGACTGTGTAAATGTGCTGGAATGTTGTTATTGTGGGGCAGTTTCCTTCAGTTGTTAGAAAGTAGCAGGGTCTACAAATGTAAGTGGATTCAGGGACACTGGTTGCCCATCACTCAAGTTGCAGCTCCAGAATGTTACATAGCACAGAATTACTGGGAATGCAGCATATCCACTGTCCAACAGCCACATTCATGTGAACCCAATAAAATGCCACCATAGAAGTTTGGAAGTAGTTCTTTAATTCTTTCTGGAATGCATATGAACCGTCCTTTGTCCATGCAGAGGGTTGTCTCCAGGATAAAATGGCAGAATGGTCCTCTACTCCCCACACACAGTTTAAAGTGTTTGTCATTTAGGGTTTAAATATGATGGTCGCTGTCATTAGTAAATATTAAACCGACAGAAAAAAAACACCTTTTGAATATCCTATTCCTCTCTCTCATTTTCCGGCTAGCATTATAAACTTAACATGTTTTTTTTTTTCTCTCCTACTTTGGTCTGTATTTATCTTGTACAAATTTTACATATTTTCAAATATATGACTAGAAAACATATCTTCTTTCTACAAACATACAGATGCTATGTTAACCTAGAAATATTGCCAGTGGAAGGAAGCCTGTCATTTTTTGTGCCTGTTTGTGCCTAGTTGAATCCTACACAGTTGCCCTTTACTATTTTTTACTTTTTACCTTTTTTTTTTTTTAAATTTAGCCTATAGTCCCACACTGGACAATATAGTACAGGAAGGAATTTCAGGGCTCTCTACTGATCTTCTGAAATAATATTCCCTCGTGCCTCTCTTGAACTTTTTCTTACACTGATTAGGGAGACAGGGAATTTAGTCTTGGTACCCTTTATTTAATCTGATAGATTCAAAGCACTATCCCTATACTCTGTGTCAAGAAGATTCTTGAGGGGTGATTTCTGCTGAGCCTTCCGTGCTGTGAATGACCCAGAAATCACTCCTTCACCTATGTAGAACCACTCCACTCTAATAAATGCCCCAGTTCTGGATTAGGTTCCCCTTGCCTGCATACCTCTGAATTGTCCATATTTTTGCCTCATATTTTTAATGTGTTCCTTTATAAAATTTGTGGTTTTATGGCAAATCACTGAGGATTAAAGTCAGTAATTAATGACATATATTTAAGGTTCATACTTCATATCCTTTACAAAGTACACACTGATACAAATACTGTTAATATAATTTGTTATAACACTTCTCAAGTTTATAAGAGCAAGATCTAAAATCTGTTCCTATTTAATTTCCTTTACCCCCCCCCCCCCATATTTTAGGCTTTGTTCAGATTTTTTTGCGTTAAGAGGTTGAGAGCTATGCTTGCCAGTCAAGCAGAGTACTTTCCCTAGCAATCATTTCAGCCAGTCAAAATAACTGGAAGGGGGATCGCAAAGTTTCACAGGGATATGTGGAGAGAGAGTCTACTTAATTAGGGGAGCATTGTTAGTCTCCCACCAGTGATGAGTGCTGTGACTGAGCTTCTCAATGGTCTCCTTGCCCGTAAGCTTAGTAGAAACCTGTGAAATGAAGTGAATTTTCCTTTTTTTTTTCTATTTTATTTATTTAGGGTGGTGGATTTGACCATGAGAGTTCACTTTCATCTCTGACCTGTCATTTGCAAATACAGAAGGAATAGCACAGCATGGTTCATTTCAACATTTGGCAGAAAATAATATACTGTGTAAGTTGTATAGAAAAGTTAACTCAAAGTACAGTTGTGTAAAATCTTACCATAACAGTAGATGTCCTTCTCTTCACTATTGCAGTATTCCTTAAAGAAGGAATGTCCCACCCTGGGCATCCCATCGCTTGACCACTATGGATAAGCTTGAAATAGATCTTGTTTGTGCCATACATCACATTTATGCTCCTTGTACAGAATGTAGGGCATAAAAGGGACATACAGAAGCAACTATCAAGAACTGAATTGCCCCATTAGAAAAACGTTGTCCTAGGACAAAGGAGTCTATGCACATCCAGAAGGAAGAAATGCTGAATGAACAAGAGGGGGTTGGAGGGAGGGAACAAATACTGCAACAGAAGTGAAGAGAGACATCTGCTGTTATGGTAAGATTTTACACAACTGTATTCTGTCCTTCTGTATCACTGTTGCAGTATTCCTTAAAGAAGGGAGAGTAAAAAAGCTCAAGAAACAGAGTGGGAGGTGGAAGGCTGAGAAGAGCACTCAACAAACCCACCACATAAAATGTTTTCAGAAAAACCTGCTCTAGCCCTAGAAACCATATCCAACTTATATAAAGGTATGCACGGAAGACCAAGTAGCAGCTTCAAGGATGGAATTGGTGTCCAACCCCTTGAAGAAGGCACCAGAAGAGGCAACAGTCCTAGTGGAATGAGCTTTAACAGAAGCAGACAATGAAAAGAGTAAAATAAGGAAATGGCCTTAGATGTATCCAGGAGGAGATGACTTGTTTAGAAACGGCCAATCCCAAAGACCTGGGATGAAAGGAAACAAAAAGCGATCAGACTTACAAATAGTCCTAGTGCTATCCAACTAGTACCTGAGCTATCTGTGCAAATCCAAAGTATGCAGGACCCTCTCAGTAAGCAGACTGAAGAGAAAGGAAGAAGGAAGGGAGACATACCGACTGATTCGAGAACAACTCATTGGCTACCTTGGACATAAAAGAAGGATTAGTATGAAGGGACACCCTGTCCTTGTGAAAAACCAAGAAAGGAGGAATGGCCTGGAGCTCAGAAGCCCTCCATGCAGAAGTAAGAGCCAGCAAGAAAACGGTCTTCAGGTACAATGTTGCAAAGAAGCAGAATCTGCAAGCTCAAAAGGAGCCCGAGTCATTTTTTCAAAATAAAATTAAGGTCCCAAGGAGGTGAAATAGGTGTTCTTGTAGGCCTAATATGCTTGACCTCAAAATGAGAAGTCAAAGGGTATTCAAGGGAAAACGAGCAGAAATGGCTGACAAATGGGCCTTCACAGAACAATAGGCCAAACCAGACTGAAGCAACTCACGTAAGTAAGAGAGGACCAGAGGGACCCCCACTGAAAAAGGGTCCTGGTTACGTGCATGGCACTAGACTGAAAATCTCTTCCGTTTGGACATACGAGATTTTCTGGTTGAGCGTTTCTTTACCTCCTGTAAAACCCTGAGCATGTCCTCAGAAAAGATTTGCCTGAAAAGGATCAAAACCTTATTACCGCAATAACAGCTGCAGAGTGAACAAGTGGGGATGGATGAGAGACCCATGTCCTGTGTGAGGAGATCCAACCAGTGAGGTAACTTGTCATGATTGCCCCTGGCCAGATGCATTAAGAGGGTGAACAGTGCTGTCTTGGCCAAAAAGGAGCCACTAGCAAGATTTTTATGGAGTCCAGCTGAATCTTCTACAGGACTCTTGAAAGTAGAGGAAGAGGAGGGGAAAGCATAAAGAAACCACCCCTTCCAAAGAAAGGAAAAGGCATCTGTCTTCCAGGCCAGATGGCATGACACTATGGAACAGAAGATAGGAAGCTGCCTGTTCAGAGGGCAGGCAGAAAAATCTACCTGAGGAATACCCCATAAATGGATGATGATCAGAAACGTGTGTCTGTGAAACATCCATTCGTGAGCCTGTGTTTTGGACATGCTCCAAGAATCTTTCACAAGATTGTGCTCTGAAAAGAATATATACTGCCTGAAGAGTTAACTGATAACTGAGAGCCACCTCCCAAGCCTGATGTGCCATCCTGCAGAGGAAGTGCGATTTCATGCCACACTCCTTGTTGACATACCACAGAACTGTAGTGTTGTCTGTACACCTTCAAGGGGCCCAGAGAGAACACTGGGTGAAAAACCTGATCAGCGGGAATCAGAGCCCTCATCTCTTTGATGTTGATATGGTCTGACTCCTGGTGGGGAGACCAAAAAGCCTGAAGTGTCAGGTGACCAAGAGGTGCCCACCACACTATGTCCAAGGTATTGTTGAACAGCTCTTGAGAAGGGACTGGAGGCTGAAAGGGCCAGCCTGGGTTGAGAGCAGACTGTCGAATCCACCACTCAAATTCCTTCTTTACACAGGGAATGAAAGGTACACTGAAATTCAGAGGGCAGGCAATGCTGCAGCCAAACCGACTTGCTGTAGCATTGAAGATTCCACATATGAAGTCTGGCAAGAGGAAGTGTCAGCGTAGACAAGGCCATGAATCTCAGGGCATGAAGAAACTCCCTGGCTGGCATGGCAGGCAGAGGAAGAAGAGACTGAACAAAGGCTGCCAATGTCAATATCTTTGGAGTCTGAAGAAATGCCAGCATTGGCACCATTTGAATCCTGCAACCCAGATCCACATGATCCTGAGAGGGAGTTAGGACAGAATTTTGGAAGTTGATAGTAAACCCCAGACTTTGAAGAAGAGAGATTGTGAACTGTAGATCCTGCAACAATCAACTGGGAGAAGGCACCTGAAGCAACAGGTCTTCTAGATAAGAAAAAATCTGAATGTCTTGCAGCCTGCAAAAAGCAAGCACAGGAGCTAGGCATTTTGTGAATACCCTTGGGCCATTAGAGAGACCAAAGGGCGAAGTAGAGAACTGAAAATGAGAGGAAGATGCAGAGAAATGTAAAAACGTCCTTTAGAGAGGGTAAATAGGGATATGAAAGTAGGCATCTTTCAGATCCAAGGAAATCAGAAAAGCCTGGGGTAATAAAAGAGGAAATAAGAGTTGGAAGAGTAAGCATCCAAAAAGAAGGGATCTTGAAAAAGGTGTTGAGCCAGGAGACATTCAGAATAGGTCTGTAAGTGCCCTCCTCTTGAGGAACCAGGAACATCCTGGAATAAAAACCCCATCCCACTTGGGAAGGGGGACAGGTTGAATGGTCCCTTGGTTCAACAGGGACCCCAGAAAATTTGGGAGAAGAGGAAGTTGTTCTAGAGGAGGTTGAGGAATCCCAGAAAACAAGGAGAAATTTCCATACCATGAAGTAACCCTGATGGATGATGGAAACAACCCAGGAGTCTGAAGAGATGAGACAGCAGTGTGGAAGACAAAGGGGAGAGCTGAAGGGACAAAGGAACCTGGTCTAAAGGAAGGGGGGGGGGGCAGATTGTCAGAGAAGCAAGCATATCAGATAAAGGAGGTTTTTGGGACACAGAAATCTGAGAAGCTTAGCAGGAGGGGACCGCCTCCCACCCTTCTGCTCTTAGAGGCCTGGCAGGGTTGCCTGTGAACAAAAGCAGATCTAGAAGAATAATTCCTGTGAAACTTGGGGATAGCAGAGACAAAAATATGTTTTAAGGTCTTGCAAGGCAAGATTTAAAAAGTCAGCTGCAACAGTCCCAAAAAGATGAGCATTATCCAAAGGAACATCCAACAATTTGGCCTTAATGTCCTCAAGAAGAGACTGGAGACAAAGCCAACAATAATGCCTCTTGACCAACCCTAAAGCTGCAGCCATGGAAGAGGCATAAGCAGCATCATAGCTTCACTTAACAGATTGATGAGCCACTTGTGAAGCAGAACCTAAAAAAAAAATAAGGCACAGGATTTTCTATCAGAATCAGGGAGGGCAAAGATAACCTGACAAGCCTGAGCAGCCAAGGCCAGACATACCTGATCATGTGGGGTCAGGTAATTTAATAGCCGTAAAGGCCAGAGTAGAAGCGGTGTAAACTTTCTTGCCAGTTTTTTTTATTGCCCTGATATCCTTGTCAGAAAGCCTAAAGTTTGGAAGAGGGAAAAACTTTAGAAGGTTTGCCAGAAGAAATTGACACTACTGCAGGATCAGCAGAAGGACATTTAAATAAAAATAGGTTCTATACAGTTCCTGAGGATTGTCTGTCAGGTTTCCTAGGAGCAGGAGACAGAGAATCAAGAGACTTGGAAGCAGCAAAGAAAGTGTCTAACAAGGCAGCCAACACAGGAGGAACTGCCAATGGTTTAGGAGTATCCACCTTTAACAACTCATAATATCGTCTCTAAATATCAGACACTTGAAGAATCCCACTTAAAGAATTCCATCATCCTAGCAATTGTACCCCCAAGGGACACTTCTTTGAAAGAAGACTCAGGGTTAACAGACTCCTCTTCATCAGAGCCATAAGCCAAAGGTGAAGGCATCTGTGAAGAATAGGACAAAGACCCCTCGCCACACAGGGAATACTCATTTGAGGATTCTGGTTCCCTAAACTGTTTAGAAGGGGTAGAGGTCCAAGGAGGAATGGGTACTGAAACCCCTTGAGGAGGCTTTAGGGCCATTAAGGCAGAGAACAAGCCCTGAGTAAATTCCTGCCATTCCCTTTGAGGATCCATATCACAGGCTGAAACATGCTTTAGTTTTTGTCTTTTCATAGAAGGGACATCAGCCGTAACAAATACAGGAGGTTCTGACCCTTGGCGAGCTTTGAGAAGAGATCCCAAAACTTCCTCCCTGACCGATATCTGCAAAATCCGTCTAGGACCCACTAAGATAATCAACCGCAGTTCCCCCTCGACATTCAGAGCAGGTGCCTGCAAAGCCTCAGAGGACATGTTACAAGACTGATCCATTCCGGCCTCTGATAACGTCATGGCAGAGGACACCGATGTAAACACTGAATGACATACAGAGCTATTACCTGTTTCTGGAGAGAAGTCTGATGGAGGCTGCACAGCTAAAGAATCCGTCTGAGACTTCTTGGCTGCTTTCTTACCAAACGGGAGTATCTTGGGGTTAAAGGATTCCACAGTGGAATACTGGGCTAACTGTCTAAGCCATTGGTTTTAAAGATAAATGGCCAGGGAATACAAATTTCTTCTGAGTGTCTTTGGCAGAAATGCCTTACAGATACTGCAAGAAGTATGGTCGTGGGAAGTGCCCAAACAAAAAAAGACACTGTTCGTGATGATCCTTTTGGGTAATATGCCTCCTACACTGACATTTTCCCCTCTTGGACAACATGAACTCTAGGTAGTGATAAATACAAGACCAAGAAAATGTTTAAAAAATAAAAGTAAAAATAAAATATAACCCCAATGCGGCACTTATCTGGTGTTGCTAAAATTCAGCAGCAGAATGTTAACCAACTGGCAACAACTGTGTTTGAAATGACAACAAATGAAGTTCTGGGTAGCTACATCCATTTGTCCCTTTTATGCCCCACGTTTTGTATGAGGAGCATAAATGTGACATATGGCACAAACATAATCTTTTTCAAGCTTATCCATACTAGCCGAGCAATGGTCTGCCAGGGATGGGACATTGATCTTTAAGGAATAGTGCAAGTGTGATATAGAAAGACATCAACATTGCTGAGAAGATCTAGTCTAAAATAAGGAGGAAATTTACCAAGGTTTACATAAGTCTCTCTTTAGAGTAAAACCCAATATGTGTAAGTAAGAACTTTAACAGGAAGTGATACAGGCAAACACTGAAGTATATATTCAACAGTCTGTCCACTGAGGACACTGTGCATCGATATTGCATCACCTTGCCATTCTGTCCTCCATTGTATATGTGTAGCACTATCATCCTGTCATATTAATAACAGTAGTGCCTTAGGTGAGGGGTACTGAGGAATAATGAGCCACTGGGATAAGTGGGCACTTGGTGCTATCAGGGTGTTAGCCTTTGGAAGGTCTGTATTCTTTAATATTGCCTATCCATGGTATATGTTTTTCTGGGAAAATGTACCTTCTGAAAAAGTGTTGCTTTTGTAATTATCATCAGAAACATTTGTATTTGTTAAATAGTTAATCTTCC
This sequence comes from Protopterus annectens, assembly GCF_019279795.1. NCBI lineage: Eukaryota > Metazoa > Chordata > Ceratodontiformes > Protopteridae > Protopterus > Protopterus annectens. The sequence continues at coordinate 1,500,369,867 of NC_056732.1, read as the reverse complement.
AAAGTGCTAGCAGAATGGAGATCATTGACTCCATTTGTTGCAACCTGTTAAGTTTGATTTTACATTATTATAGAACTTTATATTTGTGGGAGAGACTGTGACATGTTTTACCTGAAAAAAAGGTGCAACATTTAGATATGCTTAGTTTATCTTCAGCACAGCTTTTTTCTCGGCTGTCTTTATTCCGTAGTACAGAGTGCTTAGCTCTTCCTGTATTTTGTACTTTTGTTGTCTTTGACAGTCACAGCATGGTTGTGTTGGTTACTGAAATTGTGCCCTGTACCCCAGATGCAAGGATTGCTCTCTCAGCTGGGTTCCATGATGCACATATCAGGAGGAAACCTCAGCATTTTAGAGTGTGGCAGTGGATTGCATTTGTGGCTTCTCAGTTAAAAGAAAAAAGAAAGAACTGCTGTGGGCAGTTCACTTCTTATGTGACCCACCAAGTTATTATTTGTAAACTGAATTAGTTTAGATTAACTTTGTAGTGAGACAAAAGGCTTGGGGTAGGCATCTTTAGGCAGCAGCTGTCTTGGCTTTCTAAATCATCATCATCTCCCTTTTATCCTATTTTCTACATAGTGTTTGGGTGTTGGGTCAACTGTTGTCATCTCTCTTGATTCAGTGTTCCTTACCTTCTTCGATAGTCATGCCAGCCTATCACAGGTCTTCACCCTTACAGTCTATATAGCTATCTCTTTGCTAGACATTCTTGTTTCTTCTTGAGTTTTTCCTCCGTCTCCCAAATCTTCTTCACCAGATCATCATCTGCTTTCCTGCATAAGTGCCTGAACCACTGTCATCTGTTCTCTTTGACCTTCGCTACTGGAGCTACTTTGGTTTCTGCTCTGATGTCATCATTTATTCGTCTGTCACACTGTGTTTATCCTACCACTCATCTCAAGCACTTAATCTCCATCACTTTTAGCTTCCTCAACTGCTCTGCCTTCACTGAGCAGGTTTCTGCACCATAGACTACTAACATCACCCCTGATCTCACTGTCACATCTGTATTAATTATTGTATATTAATAATGCAACAGAGCTGTAAGAAAAAAGGTGCATCTTCTGTAACAGAGCCTTCCTGTTGTTTTCAACCCAGCTTCCACCCCTCCACCAGTGGTGTGCCTAGTCCGGAGTCTGTTCTCTTCAGTCATCTAAGTGCTTTAACAGGAAGAAATAGTGTGTGTGGTATGTGCGGTGAGTGATGGAGAGGAAGAGGGTTTCTGGAAACCTGGGGACATTTTACATGCTGAGCTGTCTGGATGCCTGCAGTATAAGTCTAGTAGTAACTGAAGATGGAGCACCTTTTTACACATCTATAATTATGTTAACTGTGTAACTTTTGTGTGCTTCATTGAAACTGCTGTATTCTGCAGTGGCCTTATGTATGTTAGTGGTCCTCGAGTATCAACAGTTTTAAGGTCTTTCTTGGAGTACTGCATTTGAGAAACACCTCAGCATGCCCTTTACTTGTTTGGTAGTTCTGCTACCATATGAGTCAGCTGTCTCTGTGGTCATGAAATGCCAGTTCTGAAAATTGTTTGGTTGCAGTAACCTTTTTGAGGAGTTCTGAGCAATAGGCCTTAATTTACACTAAGTGCTATTCTGTGTTCCTTAATAGCAGGGTGGATGTGAAAAAACAATCCATCTTTTTTATGTCTTAAGAGGTTTGACTTGTGTCTTTGAACAAATGTATTAATTTGTAAGTTTTTTCTATAACAGAAGACTACATGTGATAGATTACTGCATACTCTGAATATGTATAGGCAGCTTAGATGTTTTGTGGGAAGAACTTAAATACATTAGAAAAACTAACCAGCTTTTTGCTTGCTTTATGAAAGAAAAACAAGCTCTTCCCCATGATCAAATGGACTTTGTTAGTGACTTGCCAATTTATTGCACTTTTTCATGATGGATAGTGTAAAGCTTTGAAGGCATTGTTACTGCACATTTTACTAAAGCTTTTGCCATGCCTATGATGTGTTCTTAACTTCACATTTATCAGAGCTGAACATTCTTATGTGCTGGATAGGTGAGTGCAGATTTCCAGAACAGTACTTGTAAGGTGCCTAGTGCACAGGTGGAGCAAGTTTTGGCACGGCATTATTACAGGTAATCCTATTTTAGCGGTCTGCCCTTCTGGATTTACTTTAGAGCAGAATACAGCCCCCCCCCCCCCCCCCGCAAAAAAAAAAAAAAATACTGCTTCAGAGGTTCTTCCTAAAAAAAAAAAAAGATAATTTGGGATATTAGCTGCAACACTCAGAAGTCATAGAGTAACAGAAATGCACTTAACATTATAAAATTTGAGTTTCTAAGATTAAACAATGACACAGTTTTTCAAAGCCCTTTTTGGTAAGAAGTCAAATTTACTGTTTTGTTGACTTGTATTTTTGAGCTGTGCTTTATGTGCTCATCTTTCCTGGTTACCGTTTGTAAATCTTTAGTGAGAACTCTTGTTTGTGGTTGTAGGACAGAACTTTTGAAATTAGCATTCGTTGTGCTTTTGCAGTTCCACACTGTGTCTTCCTTTTATAGAACATGATGCAGGTTCTTACTGAAAACTATTCTCCCATCATTTGATTGCAAACCAGATTTTTTCATTCAGATATGGTTGCATTTGTTAGTTTCTTAAGAAAAAGAATCACATGATTTGTTTACTGATTTGAAAGCAGATATGATCATATTGCTGCTACAGATAAGACGTTGAATTTTATGCTAGTGCTTCAGATTTAATAGTGGTCCACTTTAGGAGACGCAGCTGATTTATCCCTGCAGAAAGTTTTACTTCTTCCCAGTCCTTTGATTACTGTCAGATTTCATGTAAATTGAAAGTATGCCTTCCTGCCATTGCAACTGGTGTGATGGTAAAAGTTGACAAATAATCCTGATGACCATTTCTTGCAGGCTCATATTTTTGCTTGTGATGAGGTACAGGAGTAGAAAGTGCAAATGTAAAACTGTAACCTCTTAGCAGAGATGCCAAAAGGTGCTTTGTCAAATTCACCTGCTCATTAGTGTTATGGGCTTTTATACGAGGGTGTGTGTGTGTGTGTGTGTGTGTGTGTGTGTGTGTGTGTGTGTGTGTGTGTGTGTGTGTGTGTGTGTGTGTGTGTGTGTGTGTGTGTGTGTGTGTGGTCTCTTGTGGTTGTATAATCATCAGGAAGGAGAAGCCATATGGTTGAAAAACCGAGGTACACTGAAAAAATAAAAGTCCTGACTTTGAAATATATATTTCTCACAGCACGGTGCTGTGAATTACTAGCATATTGAGCCTTTTTTTTTTTTTTTAAACTAAAGGCTTTAAGCTGGCTCAGCCCAGATTTTACTGCCCCTGAGATATAGCAAGAAGTCACTGTCTTTAATTTGCTTGTGGTCCTTTCGTTTGCTTCCTTTGAAGTATCAGACCATACAGAGTTATTCATTTTACTGGCTCACACAGAATCATCTGACAGTGAAGTTATCTCAGTGTTTCATCTAGCGTTACGAGAAATGCTTCCTTATTTTGACTCAGTGAAGCCTTTGTTGAATTCTTCAAAGGTTTTACACTCTGTACACAACCGAAAGTACATTTCACTTTTGTGGAAGAATTTGTGAACGTGAGTCATACCGCTCAACTGTCCATATTTTCTCAGAATTTTTCAGATTTTTGCTTCATATTTTTAGTGTGACCCTTATTGTCGTTTTCTGGGAAATCATTGGGGATTGATGTCACTAAATAACAGACATTTGAGTTTCAAACTTCCTGTCATTCCAAAAATGCATACTAATGCAAAAGCTTTTCATGTATCATCTTTGTAAGAGTGATATTTAAGGATTGTTCCTGTTTGTGGGCCTTTGTCCAGATTTCTAACGCTTTACAGGTTGAGAGGTATGACATGAGTGTAGAAGATGAGAGCATGAGGGGGCTACTTTGTTCATTTGTCTTTCTGATTTGCTGAAGTCATTTTTGCCTGTGGTACAGATGTTAGTAAAAACCTCTTAATCAGATTGAGAGAAATGTGTAGCTGTTGTATGAGGCTCTGTATGGGATGTAGACATTAATTTAATTTCAAGTTGGCAAGATAAGATGTAGTTTAAAAGCAGTTGTATTTTATATGGATTCAGCAGCGTTCTATGTAGAATGGATTTTAGAAGGAATAATATGAGAAGTCACATTTGGAGAGTTAACAAAGGACAATGATCATGCAGACACAGAGTCTTTTTTTAACAAGAAAGATCAACATTATTGAATTATCGCTTATGACATAGGAAGTCATACATTTATCAAATGAAAGCAAGCCATATTGACATATTTTCAGTTGCAAACTTTATATATTACATACAATCTTCTAAACAGTCATTGTAGTCTTAATATTACATAGTTTATTCACTTCCTGTTTCCCTTAGACCTCATTCCACCTCCAAAACATTATTCTGCTTGTATCATTCCTACATTTCCAATTTTTTCTACGTAATTTGCTCCTACCCACTGCTAAAGATCCCACTTCCAGTTGTTGTATCTCTATTAATATGTTTACTTCTTCTTGTACAGTCGGTTTAGACTTTGATTCCCATTTTCTAGTAACTGCTTTTTTGGCAGCCACCAGAATTAAAATCAACAAGGCCTAACAATGTCTAGGCAATTCTGATTCTTTACCACAACTCAAAAAAATAATTTCCGTAGTTACACCAATTTGCTCACCCAGTATTTCAGACAGAGTAGTCATCAGGGAATTTTTAAAGTCTGCCAACTCACTGCAGTCCCCAAAAATATGTTCCCAAGTACTAAGTAAACTACTTGAGGAAAATTTCTTTGGAGTATGCTTGGGGTGTACAAATACTCATGTAAACACTTTTAAGCAAAAATCCTAAATCTTCTAAACTTTGTTGCATATTTGGGAGCTATACATATATCCCCACCATTGTTCCTTTGTGAATTCCTTATCCAATCTCTCTTCCCAGTCCTTTCTAACCTCCTCTGATTGATTCCTATAGTTGTCATACATTATGTTGTATGTCCTACTAATTATCCCTTTTTAAACAGCATCTTCTGTTCCAAATTCTAAGAAACACTCTACCACTGCTGGTCTTTTGCTTAGGATCCCCCTGATCCTTTCTCTTCGCCTGTACTTTGATATCAATTCTTGACAGGGAGGACAATTTCTAGTCTGTAATCCACATGTATTTTTGGTCTGTTCCTATTCTGTTACCCTTGCCTCAAATTATCTGCTTCCAATACCTTGGTTACTTTTTCAGTTTTCTCTGGTAAATTCCAGCCCCTCTTGGCTACTCTCTGTACCACTAATTGCAGTCATCCCTATCGGCAGAATCTCCTTTCTCCATTCCTGTGTTGGCTTAGTTCTTAGAATACTTTCTTCTAATTTATTAATATAATATTCTGTATTGTTATTGTTATTATTCTTAAAGATCTGCATCCAAATCCTAGTCTGTTCTTATTTCCTGAACTCCCCCCATTTCATCATCATTCCTTTCCACTTTCAATGATAGCTTTCTGCTTGTGCTGTGTGATGGATCCTTAACTGTGTAGCTCTGAAATACCCTTTTAAATGAGGTGTCCCAAACAGCCTTGTTCTACTGGAAGGATCTACTTATCCCACTTGACTCTTGCCCTTCCAGTTGGACCTTCAACTCTTTATTAATTGCTATCCACAACTTCTCCTCCATTGATAAAAATATGCCTGACACACATATATAAAACTAAAGGGACTAAAAACATTTTTACTGCTTGTATCTTGCTATACATATTCATAGGCAAGAGCTTCCAGTTTCTCAGTCTTTGTATTATCTTTTGTTTAGCCTCTTCCCACATATCCTTAGCTGCCATAAAATAATCTTTATTAACCCATACTCCTAATTACATTGTATGATAATGGCACCATACATATGGGTATTGGTGAAAAATATTTTCGTATGGGTACATTGTTTACATCTATTGTCTTTGCTTTATCTTCATTAATTTTGTATCCCGGAAATACTTGAAAGTGTCTCAGAATGTTCCACAACACTGAAATATCCTTTTTCTGGTTTTATCAAGTACAAAATAATATCCTCTACAAATAAAGCCATATTTTCTTGATTATCTTAGTTGAATTTCTGAGTCTCTTATTTTCTTTGTAATGAATCTTAACAGAGCAGAGCTGAAGACTGATCGGGCAGAATATCTAGGCTTGCACTGGATAAGAACCTAGGATGACTGGACAGCCTACTTCTAGTGGTCCATGTATTTTTTTGTGGTAAAGGCAGAGAATACCGGAATTTAAAAACCACGGGGTTTGTTAGAGTTTTGTATTAGAAAAAAGTTTCACTTACTGTAAAGATGTAATTTTGAATACTTTATTAGGAGGTTCACAAACTCAAGTCATATGGAAGCCACACGCAAACTTGTCTGCTGGGGGGGTGGGGGGGGGGGCACAGCCGCAATACATGACAAATAGTGGTAAAAAGTAAATTTACACCCTTGAAGCAATAGCAGTCCATTGATTTTTCCTTTTTTGGTAACGGCAGCATAGTAACATATTTAACATTTATACAATCTGTCATACTGAGCATTGCTTTGTGTATTTGCACTTTACTTGCATTTATCAAGCAGAACTTCTAAGTAAGTGTACCATTGATTTCTTTGCTGCTTTTCATTTGTACTGATGCCATTTCCTTACATCCATTTTGCTTAGTTCAATAAATTTATCTGCTCTGTTCATTTTCATAGTGTTTCTCCATCTGCCTGCTTATTGATCATTCAGCCCTGTTCCACTTCTTTATTTTAATGCAGCTAAAGAATGACTGACCAGCTAGCCGTCTTTCCGTTTCATTTCTGCATCGTGGGCACAGAGGGTGGTGGTCATAGTTTCAAACTTCACAGATGTGTAAAGGAACTGTGTGAATTAACCCACTATACCTATGTTTAAATGAGCAAATCACAAAGAAGCAGTGCTAAATTTAGAACTTCTCAGCCTTGCGAGAGAGGGGTCAGTACACGTTCGCTCATTCTAAATGGTGTGAACTAACAAAAAATTAGTGTACTGAAGCGCTGAAAAAAATCTGCATGTACATGAAGTCTCAGATGCTATTGTGTAATGTCATCAAGATGGTAGTGAGTGTGAACCTTCATGGATTTCTTTGCATTTTCATAGGTAGGTACCAGGCTATTGGCCCTAGGGTACCCCGGCTTTCACCACCCAAGAAAATTATTTTCCTGTGCCCCTGTCAAGCAAAGCCACAGAAGTGACCCTGGGGTGAATTTCCGATCTCCCATCCAATCATCAAGATTTTTCTTGAAGAGTGCTAATGAGGAGCTTTGTTTGATATAGATAGGTAGTCTGTTCCAAGTATGGGAAGTCTCTGGGACAGGAATCTATCCCTCCAGCATGTTCTGTTTATTGTGGTGACCAGGTTTAGGTCCCTAGAGCGTGTAGCTCGGAGGGATTGGGATTTCTTTAAGTGGAGCATGTCCAACAGCTCTGGGTTTGACATAGCTTTGTATGTTAGGCAGAGATCACCTCTGAGTAGACGATATGTGACAGAGTAAAGCTGGAGTTTTTCGAGACTGTCTGCATAGGGAATCTGTTTGTTTGAGGCCAGTAATCCTCTTTGTGAGGTACTTCTGCGGGCTTTCTAGTTGTTGTACATGTCTTGTGACATACATACCAAAAGGGGCGTTGTACTCTATAATGGGTCTAATGACTGACGAGTAGAGGGGAACAATTACTTATTTTTTCCTGGATGAGAAACCTTTTGTGATGAGGTGTGCCACGTAGAAGGATTTCCTGACTACTGTGGCGACATGATTATCAAAGGAGAGGCTACTCTCCACCTGTGTCCCAAGGTCTCTTATCACACTTTCGGTGTTAAGTAGACTACCGCCTATGTGGTAGTTCATGGGTACAGAATTTTTAACAAAAGGGATAACAATGCACTTTTTGGCATTGAGCTTGAGGCCATGGCTTTGACACCAGGCATCTGTCTCAGTGAGGCCCTTTTGTAGTATGTCCACATCATTAGGAGTTTCGATTATGGCTCCTAGTTTGCAGTCATCTGCAAACTTCATTAGCCAAAGACCTTATGTGTTAGCCTGTACTTCTGAGAAATAGATACCAAACACGAGAGGACCTAGGACTGAACCCTGTGATCCTCCACTTGTCACTAGTCTGAAGTCAGATTTGTAGTCTGCTACTTTCACAGTGTGGGTTCTGTCAGTGAGCCAGTTGGCTACCCATCTTGTGACATAGGGATTTATACGTAGTTTAGTGAGTTTATCTAGAATTCCAGAGTGGGGGATGGTGTCAAAAGCCTTGGCAAGATATAGATAGTTTGTGTGAACCACCTTACCCTCATCTATGGCTTTGGTGCCCATCAAAGAAGTCTGTCAGGTTTAGGAGACTTGATCTGCCTTTTACAAACCCGAACTGGGTGGGGTCCAGAGGTTGGAGATTACCAATGTCATTGTTTTGCTTTATAAGTTCCACGATGATACATTCCATAGCCTTGCAAACCAGGCTCGTCAGGCTAATGGGGCGGTAGTTCCCGGGATCTGTGGTGGCTCCCCCTTTGTGGAGTGGGATAACAGTCGCTGTGCTCCATTCAGTGGGCACAAAGCCTGAGGTGAGGCTATGATCGAACATGGTACTTAGGTGGGGTGCCAGTTTGTTCTGTAGTTCGTGTAGAACGCAGCCTGGGATGTTGTCAGGTCCCATGGATGCTGTGTTCTTGGCTTTGGAGAGTGTGGTTTTTACCTGTACAGCCATGATTACAGGAACTTTGAATTCTTCCAGTATAGAGATGGGCCCTTTAGTGGGTGAGAGGGGGGGTAAACTTAGCACTGAACCTATCTGCCAGGATGTTGGCAATATCAGTTGGTATTTAGTGCCATTGTGCTGTAACTCGGAGCAGATCTGCGTGTTGCCATTGAGATTCTTGACATAGCTATAGAATGCTTTGTGGTTGTCTTTAGAATCAGTGGTGATTTTGTTTTCGTAACTAGCTTTGGAGGATTTTATGAGGGATCTTAGCTTTTTACTGAGGCTGACCAGGGAGTTCCTCCAATCATGGGATTTTACTTTTTTTGCAACAGTTTTTTCTTCTGTTGTAGAGTTTGTTTATGGCAGGTTGGCTTCCTTTTTTTTTTGAGGATAGCATCTTGGTTCTGTTAGGGATTGCACGATCCATGCACTCGTGTAAGTGCTTATAAAGTGCATTTGTGTAGGATTCAGCAGTCGTATCTCTATTGTCCGTCTGCTTGGGTGTCGTAAAGTTGGCTTTGGAGAAATTTTTTACGGTGGTTTCCCTAATGGGGGGTGAGGGTGGGATGTGGATGTCTAGGGTGATTAGCTTGTGGTCGGATCTGACCGAGGAATTGACCTCTGGTGTGGAACACTGGTTGCCCATGTTGGTAATCATCAGGTCTAGGATATTGCTGCCCCTGGTGGGGGTGTGGATAAGTTGATCCAAGGCGTTGGAATTTATGAATTCCAGAAAACATTGAGCAAAAGAGTTGGTACATGAGTAGTTTTCCCAGTTAATGGTGGGGTAGTTGAACTCACCCAGTGTTAGGGTGTTAGGTTGTACCCTAATATTTTCCAGTGTATCAAGAAATGAGGAGTGGAAATCCTGGGGCATGGTGGGGGATCTGTAGCAAGCTACAATTTGGATTGCAGTCTTGCCCAGAGTTAGTTGCACTTGGATAATCTCGGATGCATTATGCTGAGCAACTAGCCTGGAGGAGTGGATATCCTTAATGAATATGGACACACCTCTGCCTTTAGTGTTTCGGTCCAGGTTAGGTGGCCGAAAGGTGTGGTATGAATTATAGCCTGGTAATGCAGGGGTGCTCTCTGACGCCTTGAACCAGGTCTCTGTCACTACACAGATGTCGATGTTCTCCATTTTAAGGAGCGTCTCGAGTGAGTGCATTTTGATGTTTAGACTTCTAGCATTGAGTAGCATTACCCTCAGATTTTTCTTGCTTGTACTTATTATGGTGGTGTTTGTCATTTGAACCTTGCCTAAAAAGGTAGTATAGGGGTGGCAAGAGCCTTAGCCAGTGTCTGGAATCCCAAGGGCGACAGGTGCAGGCCATCTCTGGCAAAGCATCGTGGTCTGTCGATCATGTCATCCCAGGCAGACAGATACTAGATCCCCTTAGAATGACACCAGTAGCTTAGCCAGTTGTTGAAGTCAATCATTTTGTCTTTGTACTGTGGTATCATTCTGGGTGATGGCAGGATGCTACTCAGGGCTAGGGTCATACCTGAATGGGTTACAAGATTGGACAGCTCCTTCATGTCTCTTTTCATGTAGTCCAGGGAGGTACGTCTCCTCAGGTCATTTACACCAACATGGACAATGACAAAGTCATATTTGTACTTGTTGTGGAGTGACCTGAATGCGTGCATTATGTGGCGGATCCTGGCACCCGACAGGCAGCTGACAGTAACTTTCTCCTTGTTTAGCCTGGTGAGTGGAACATCAGTGTGCATGACTATAGAGTCACCTATGACTAGAGTTTTGGGTACGTTGTTATGCCTTATGGGCTGTGGTTTAGTGGCACACTGAGTTTGTGGGCTATGTATCATTTAAGTTGTGTTGGGGGGGGTGGAGGTTGCTTGCATTTCTGCTTTGGAGGTCCCTGTTGCTTGGGCAGATTTTTATTGAGAGCTTCCGTGAATGTAGGTGTGTGTTTTGTGTTTCTATGTGTGTGTTTTGGTGGTGTAGGTTTTGAGGGATTGTGTGATGAGTGTGGTGTGGTGAAATGTTTACCCAATGTTCATCGTGCATACAGCTGCAGTAATCACATATGGGTTCTCTGCCGTCAGGCGGTCCCTCGGTCGGCCGAATTCCAAAGTCTTGGTCCGGCGTCGGTTGTTGTCGCTTTCTTTCCTGACGTCAGTGCGACAGGGGTATATAAGACACAGCCGACGCCATATTCTTCAGTCTTTTTTGCCGCGCGGTACCCGAAGCAGAAGCAGTTCGCAAGTGCCGGTTGGCCAGCTCCTGAATTTACAAAAAAATTGGAAACCGAAGTCTTCTTTAAAGCTAAGTACCCCATTGGGGAAACTTTTCTTGCCTCAGACCGATGTCAGACAGAGTTAACAATTGTATTTCTTGTGGGAAGCAAATACCGCATAAGGATTTCCATTCCCTCTGCATACCTTGTTTAGGCCCAGACCACGACGTCTCGGGCTGTCGCTTTTGTGCTACTTTCAATAAACGCACTATTAAGCGTCGGGCGGGGTTCGCCCAACATTATTTTGGTAAAGCCTTTGATTATAAAATGTCGTTGGAGCCTCCGACTACTGTTTTGTCCAAAAAACGCAAGGACAAGGACCGACACACGAGGCCCGCGGTCTCCTCTGACACCACGCCAAAACCGACTGCACGTGGTCCGGTTCTCAGCGAGACGCCTTTGCAGTCCCTGACTACCGACGACACTTCTTTGGCGGTGTCTTCTGTGCCCGAGACCGCAGATGCCTCGGCCCTTACTCAGACTACAACCACCGATGCCACTGTGAGTGTTGAGTCTCCTAATGTGGACAGGTCCACTTCCACCCAGGGTGTCTTTAGGCCCTCATCTTCCTTTTCCATTAAGGCCTTCACTAAGTCCAAATCAGCCATGCATCCCAAGAGGCCTGTTGCTCAGGGCCCATCCCCAGGCCCCATGCCTAAAAAGCAGATGCTTAAAATGGCTGAGGATTTGATTACCCTTATCAGGGGTTCCCAACCCCCTCCAGACAAGAGACCCAGACTGGAGGAAGATTCTCCCTCTTCTGAACAGGGCTCCATTTTCTCAGAACATTCTGATGTAGAGGAGCACTCGTACTCCCCTTATGAAGATTCGGATGCAGAACAGTCCATTCCTTCTGTATCTCCCCCAGAGGATTTCTCTTTTGGGGAAACCTTGCACACCTTGAGGGAGCACTTCCATTGGGAAGGCCAAGACTTTTCTGATTCCAAGAAAAGGCTTAGGGAATTTCTTTTGTTACCTCAACACAGACCGCTGGCTATACCTCCTGTCTTGGACATACTTGATGATGTTTACTCGGAGGCTTGTCTTAGTCCAGATTCCCTGCCTCCTGCTCCAGTCAAACCTGATAGGTACTACAGAGTTCCTAACTCTCACCAATTTCTTTTCAAAAGCCATAATGCTGACCCTGAAACCATTTCTCAAGGCCCCAAGGGAATGAAGGCCTCTACTGCCAAGAATCCACTACCTTCCGAAAGAGAATCTAGATCCTTAGAAAGGTGGGGGAAAAAGGTATACACCTCGGCCACCCTAGCCATGAGGGCCTTAAATTGTCAGTTCCATATGCTTAAATACCAGCAGTTTCTGTTATCTCAATTAAGAAATAAAATGTCACAACCTGATCAACCAGATATGAAGGAATTGCAGGATATGATGCATAGTGCAGAACAGGTGGATAAACACACCTTACAATGTGGCTATGATGCCTTAGAGGCCTCAAGTAGAGCTGCTGTTACAGGATCAGTCATTCGTAGACATGCTTGGCTTAGGGAACAGAGCTTGCCTGATCATGTTAAAGCTAAACTACTAGATGCTCCATTACAAAAGGATGTACTATTTGGTACTAATGCTGAGGAGTTACTACGTAAAATGGAAGAAAAAGCTAAATCTATGCAAACTGTCAAGGCTTTTCTACAGGTACAACCACCTCGTTTTAGCAGAAATTGGCCTTCTAAAAACTGGTCCTTTCCAGCCACGGACAAGCCCCAAAGAGGTAGATACAGGCGCACAAGGGGCAGAGGACAATTTCAAGGATCATATAGAGGCAGACAATGGCAAACTCCAGCACCAAGAGGTGGCGAAGACAGTGCACAACAATACAGAAAACAAACCCAATGACTTCCTCCTTTTCATGCCAAGCAAGTCTCAGCTGGCAGCTCCCTTGGGAGGAAAGCTGGCATTATTTACATGAAATTGGCATATTATCACAACAGACAAATGGATCCTGGACATTATAAACAGAGGCTACAGATTTCATTTTCACACTCTTCCAAAAATGAGAGACATGCCAAACCTGCCACACAATCAAAGGGCAGAGGCACAAATACAAATTTCAAAACTCATGGACATGAAAGCTATTCAAGAGGTACCTACTCACGAACAAGGTCAAGGTTTTTATTCCAGACTATTTCTGGTACCAAGGAAAGGAACCGACTGGAGACCCATTTTGGACTTATCCATCCTGAATACATTTCTACTCGTACCAAAATTCAAGATGCTCACACTACAGCAGCTTCTTCCCATGCTGGGCAAGGGGTTTTGGCTGGTAACATTGGACCTCAAGGAGGCATACCTGCATGTCCCAATCAGACAAAGCTGCAGAAGATACCTCGGATTTCTTGCAGGTTCAATCCACTATCAATTCTCTGCATTGCCCTTTGGCTTATCTACTGCGCCCAGAGTATTCACGAAATGCCTGTCATCAGTAATCGCCTACTGAAGACTACAAGGGATACAAATTTACCCTTATTTGGACGACTGCCTGATCCAAGCGGACAGCAAGCACAAACTTCTGGAACATCTGGCTTATGCAATACGGTTACTGAATTCTCTGGGTTACGCAATCAACAAAGAGAAATCCAGGCTAGCACCATCTCAGAAAATAACTTTCCTGGGTGCCAACTTGGGCACAAACACCCAGATGGCCTACCTTGCGCAGGAAAAACAGGGGCAACTAACTCAGTACTTCAAAATACTAGCAAATTGTACCAGGCTTACTGCAAGGAAAATCCTGCAGGCTCTGGGCTTCATGGCATCTTGCATTCTTCTAATCCCATGTGCAAAGTTGCATATGAGAAAACTTCAATGGTACCTAAAAAACCTATGGTCTCAGCACAGCCACAATTTGGAAACAATAATACCAATAATTCCATGTTTGCAAAAGGAATTTCTATGGTGGGCCCAAGCATGTCAAACAAACACAGGTCTCCCATTCTGCAAACCTCAAGCAAATCAAGTCATCACAACAGACGCCTCAGATTACGCCTGGGGGGGCGCACATGACAGACAGGTGCATTCAGGGCAAATGGTCCCAAAAGGAAAAGCACCTTCACATCAACCAAAAATAAATGCTAGCAGTGATAAATGCAATTACAGCATTCAAGGACCTCCTGCATCCAGGACAATTATTGATGAGAACAGACAACACCACAGTAATGTGGTACATAAACAAACAAGGAGGAACACATTCATACCCCCTGTGCAGACTAGCCATGACACTTTGGAACTTGGCTCTGGAATGGAAAATCGAACTTCAAGCACAGTACTTGCCAGGTTTGGAAAACACGCTGGCAGACAGTCTAAGCAGAAATATGACAGATCCGCACGAATGGAAGTTGCATCCTCAGGTGTTTACACAGATAATCCAAGCGTGGGGAAGGCCAGACATAGATCTCTTCGCCTCCCACAGGAATAATCAATTGGAAAAGTTTTGTTCAAGGACCTTCCATCCAAAGGCCTGGAGAGTGGACGCCCTTTCATTCAGTTGGACAGCATAGACAGTGTACGCTTTCCCACCTCTGCCTCTTCTGCCCAAGGTGCTCTTGAAAGCAAGAGCAGACAGACCGAAGATGATACTGATTGCTCCAGACTGGCCAATACAGCACTGGTACCCACTCCTGAGGAGCCTAACACATACTCCTCCCTTGTTTCTACCTCTAATGCCTCTTCTGCTGACTCAGCACAGCTACAAAACTCTTCACAGTCAGCTAAAAACACTCAATCTCGCTGCATGGAAAATTCCTTAACACCACAACAGATCCTACTCCCCAAAGAGGTGCAGGACGTCATTCTGGAGGCCAGAAGGCCATCAACTAGAAAGGCCTACTCCGCAAAATGGAAACGGTTTTGCTCCTGGAATGAGAAAAAAGGCCAGGATCCTAGAAAACTAAATTTGCCTCAGGTATTACAGTATCTAGCTGAGCTGCTGAACAGTGGGCTTTCATTTTCCTCCATAAAAATCCATGCCTCAGCCATTTCTGCAGAATTCAACACGGATCCACCGTTATTCTCTCACCCACTGTTAAGACAGTTCCTCAGAGGGGCTAAGAATATAAGACCACCAAGGAAACAACCAGTGCCAGCCTGGGATCTTAATTACATTCTAGAAAAATTAACATTGCCTCCCTTTGAACCAGCTGCCTCAACAGATTTGCAATATTTGTCCTGGAAAACAGCTTTCCTTCTGGCCATTACCTCAGCTCGTAGGGTTTCGGAGCTACAAGCCCTCATGGCTGTGCAGCCCTTTCTCATCTTCCATCAGGACAGGGTTTCCCTTCAAACCAATCCGTCATTTATGCCTAAAGTGGTATCCAGGGTAGCTTTGAATCAAGCCATACACTTACCTACCTTTTACCCCAATCCTCAAAACAAAGGGGAAAGGTTGCTACACTCCTTAGACATCCATAGGCAGCTACGTTATTATTTGGACAGAACAAAGCCTTTCAGGAAATCAGAACAGCTTTTTGTGTCCTATGCTGTAGGAGCTCAAGGGAAGCCTGTTACCAAACAGACAATTTCAAAATGGATAGGCCACTGCATACGGTTTTGTTACTCCTATCATGGGAAATCTGTCCGTAAAGGCATCAGATCCCACTCCACCAGGGCCACAGCTACCTCTACAGCCTTCCTCGGAGTTCCTACCAAAGATATTTTGGAGGCAGCCACTTGGAGTTCTGTGCATACCTTCACAAAACACTACCACCTGCCTTTATATTCCAAAACTAGAGCAGGCTTTGCCACTGCTGTATTGCAGGGCATTCTGGCTCATCCCAGTTCCACCTAGTGCCTACCACCCTGTGTGTAGCTTTGGGATTCTACCCATATGTGATTACTGCAGCTGTATGCACGATGAACATAGTACAGTTTTGTACCTACCATAAATGTAGATGTTCGAGTGCTAATACAGCTGCAGTACAGGTTTCCCTCCCTCCTTCCCCTCTTGGTAAAGGACTTGTGGCTAACACCTCCTCTTACAACCTAATTGGGTTATCCTCCTATGGTGTATTTGCTTGCAACTACTGTTTTTTGATTACATTGCATTGCTTGCATATATTTTTATATATGATTTATGTATTGCTTTCCTTCTGGGGGCACCTGACATCTGGGGCAAGAAAAGACTGAAGAATATGGCGTCGGCTGTGTCTTGTATACCCCTGTCGCACTGACGTCCGGAAAGAAAGCGACAACAACCGACGCCGGACCAAGACTTTGGAATTCGGCCGACCGAGGGACCGCCTGACGGCAGATAACCCATATATGATTACTGCAGCTATATTAGCACTCAAACATCTACATTTATGGTAGGTACAAAACTGTACTTTCCTCTTAAGTGTCTAGTCCAGTCTTGGGTGAAGAAAGCTTTGCTTCCAGTTTGGCTATATAAATGCATCTCTCACAGGTTGTAGTGTTGGGTGGTAGGAGGAGAGGGTTGTCTGTGTACATGAAGCAATTGCTGTATTGCTCCAAGATGCCCAGATTCATCAGGTAGACAGGAGAAAACACTGTGAGCTGACCCTTAGACATGCCTGGATAGGTGCTTATTTATTAAGTACTAAAACCTGTTTTCCTCTAGACAAGTGAGGAAAGTTGAGTGCTGTAGTAATTTGTAGCTTATTTAGTGTATACGAGTTCTGAAGAAGTGCTGAGCTCAAGGAAGCAGATTTGAGTGCTAAAACTAAAAAACTGGCTAGTTCTATGGGAAAATTTGAAAAGCAGACTTTATGGCACCAGGAATAGTTTAACTCTAGCTAAGCGGTGGGGGTTCAGAAGCTTACAAACAGTCCTAGATACAGCAAATCTGTAACTGGACTAGACTACTTACAGGAAAGGCAGGAAACAAGCTTAGGAATTTTTTTTTTGTAAAGTGGAAAGGGAGTAAGGATGAGCAGAAGATAACTCAAGGTTAAGAACTAAGTGGGTTGGTCTTCTCAAATGTTCTCCCTGTATTAGGTAGAATTAGGTAATGACACTAATAATTTTTCCTCAAGATTTTGGGCTCTGGGTTGCTGGTCAGTAGCTTATCAAATCTTTTTAAAGGTTGTTTATTCAGTTTGAGGGTATCCTTGTATGGATACCCTGTTATGGCTTTTATAAGATTGGAAAGGTGGAAGACAGGATACTGGGGAATATTATAGAGCGAGAGAGAGAGCAGACAAGAGCCCTTAATAAGCCAAATGACTGCATTGCAAGGGGAAAACTAGAAGGATTAAAATAAATCCATATAGCTTAAGACAGCTTCTGAAGTCCTTATTGATACCTGAATGCTCTTAAATTATTGCTTTTCATGAGGACTAAAAGAAGACTAGTTGGCATAATGGGTAAAGTCTTTGCCTCCCGCACGTGAGGTACAAAGTTTGAGTTTGACTAATGCCTATTTGGATGTTTCCCTGTGTCTCTGTGGGTTCCTCCCACCTCCATAAAACATGCTGAGTGTTTCCAATGAATGGACCTGTGGGCAGCAGTACAGACTCTACTTGATGCCCTGTAGGCGGAAGAGTTGTACAGACCAACCGCTTTGGGCATTTGCTGTGGTGCACAGTATCCTCAAGATAGGAGAGCATGGATTACAGACTGCTCACAGTGGCAGAGCTAGCCACTCACTGGTGTAAAAATACGGCTCTAGGTGTTCAGTCATATTGACTAATGTTGCCAAAATGGGCATGGGTAGTTTTGGGTTGAGGACCCAGCCTATACCAACCTACGCCAGGGACCAATGGTAACAGTGGGAGGGTGTGTGTACCCTGTTGGCCAGTGTGTGCCTGCCATAAAACCCATCATCCCTGGGTCAATAAACTACTAGCCAGCTGATGTTCAGTTGCCCAGCCAGGGTTACATGGGATAGCTCTGTTAAGTGAAAGCTAGATGTAAAACCAATCAAGCTGTTAAACATGAACTAAAAATTACTGTACTCTGTGTAGGTTCACTGACAGGCTGGTGCTTGGAAGTGGATGACATGGTGGTACAGAGGAGGCTGGACATCCTATGTATCCAAGAGACAAGATGGAAGGGCAGTACAGCAAAGCCAGTTGACTTGGGATGTGGAGTCTTCTACAGGCTAGAAATGGTATTGGAATTGTGGTGCGAGAGAGGCTTCAGCAGGCAATGAGGGATGTCATTAGAATTAGTGACAGACTCATGGCAATCGGACTCCAACCTAATGATAGGGCAGTATTCATAATCTCAGCCTGTGCCCCACAGCAGGGTTGTGATAGTAAGAAAAAGAGTGCATTCATACAGTAGTTGCAGGACAACATGAATTGGTGATGATAATGGGTGAATTAAATGCACGTATCAGGTCAGATAGAACAGAATATGAGGACTGCATGGGTCTACATGGGTGAAGCAACAGGAACAAAGAAGGAGAAGCCATTCTAGACTTCTTTCTGCCAAATGGCTTGATGGTAGTCAGTACATGGTTCAGAAAAAGAGACTGTCACAAGATCACATACGAGAGTCACTAACATGCAACTCAGGTACACTTCCTCCTAGTAAGGAAAGGGCACTGGGGTAGAACCAGTGATTGCAAAGTCATTCCAGTGAAACATTTGACCCACAGCATAAACCACTGGTTGCCACAATCAGCTGCAAGCAGTGGTCAGAGAAGGCTCCAAGATAAACAGAGACCAGACTGAAGACCTGGAGGAAATTGACTGGAGAGAGAAAACAGCAGTTCAAGGTATTACTCTGGGCTCTAGCAACATAAGAAGATGAGGAAATAGGTAGAGTTGAAGAAGAATGTGAGTGCCTCAAAACAGCCTATGTGAGGACTGCAGAACAGGTATGTGGCCGAGCCAAGTAAAGTACATAAGGAAAGCTGGTGGTGGTATGCAGAAGTCCAGGAAGTCATCCAAAGAAAGAAGGAGTGTAGGAAAAAGTGTGAGATAGAAAAGACTGATCAGGCTAAGAAGGAATAGTGGTTAGCTACCAAAGAAGATAAGAAAGGACTTGCAATAGCAATGAATAGGGCATCTGAGGCACTCTACAGTCTTCTGGAAAGTGACTCAGTAGGTGGCACAAAGAAACTCTATCGGGTCAAAAGGCAAAGAAAGAAAAATAAAGTAGATAGGCAGACACCCTTGATAAGGGATGCCAGCAACAACCTGCTCACCAACCCACAGAACCTCAAAAGATAGATGGAAGGAAATGAAGAAATCTCCACAGAAGCTGTACTTCCCCAGACACAGCTTACATTGAGAGTAAGAGGAGCCCACTTTAGAAGAAGTAAAAATAGCACAAAGAAAAATGAAGTTGGGGAAACAGCAGGCTTAGATGAGGTCACAGCAGATATGGTAAAGATGGTGGGTGAGTTGGGGGAGAAGTGGCTATTGAGGATACTTTCAGCAGTGTGGAGACAAAGGTGTATGCCAGATGACTGGTGAATAAGCATACTCATGCCAGTGTATGAGAAAAAAGGAGACATCACAACTGTGGACAGTGCAGAGACATCAAACTCCTGTCACATTGCATGAAGGTTGTGGAGAGGGTGATTGATAAACAGATACGCAGCGTAGAAAGTAAGATGGTAGATAAGCAGTTTGGATTCAGATCAGGATGCAGCAAAACGGACCTGATGTTTGCAGTGAGACAGATGGTTGAGAAGAGGCTAGAGATGAGGAAAGAGTCCAAATGGACAGGCCTAGACATGGAGAAAGCATATGACAAGGTCCCAAGAAAGCTGATTTGGGCAGTACTGCCATGGTTCCAAGTCCCAGAAACATTGGTAGAATTAGTGCAGGCTGCATAGAAGGACTTAATGACTCAAGTACGAACAGTGTTCAGCCTCACAGAGGGGGTTCCCAGTGGGAGTGGGTGTACATCAGGGTGAAATTCTGAGCCCACTGCTGTTCATTCCAGTGACTGACAACATTAGCAAACAGGTAGGAGGGGACAAATCAACAAAGTTGCTGTATCCAGACGATGTGACATTGCAGGCCAACTCTGAGCAAGAACTTCAGGAAGGATAAGGGAATGGAATGCAAAACCGAAGGCACATGGCATGAAACTAAGTACAGGGACCGGACGGTGTCCCCGGCTGTGTGCTACACAAACTCAATGAGGAACTAAACCCACACATAAGGCTGCTGTTTAATCTTAGCCTTACTACAGGATACGTACCCAAAGAATGGCGTACGGCAACTGTGGTCCCACTCCACAAAGGCGGTGCTTCTACGGACCCTGGAAATTACCGCCCCATAAGCTTGATGAGCCTTGTCTGCAAAGCTTTGGAGAGGATCATAATGGAACTCATAAATAAAGACATTGGGGACCTACAGACACTGGATCCTACCCAATTTGGCTTTGTCAAGGGCAGATCCTGCCTCTTGAACTTGGTCAACTTTTTCGAAACAGTCACCAAGGCCATTGATGAGGGTAAGGCAGTTCACACAGCCTACCTTGACCTAGCAAAAGCGTTCGACACAATACCCCACTCGGGCATCATAGAAAAGCTCACCAGCTTAGATGTAAACCCATATATCACAAGATGGGTTGCAAACTGGCTCAAGGACAGAACACACAGGGTTAGAGTTGCTGGTGCCATGTCAGACTCTAAGCCGGTTAAGAGTGGTGTCCCACAGGGCTCAGTCCTGGGCCCCCTCTTGTTCGGCATTTATTTTTCTGAAGTGCAGGCAAACATAGGGGGATTGTGGCTGACAAAATTTGCAGATGACTGCAAACTGGGCACCATAATTGACACTCCCATCAGACACAGACATCCTTCAGAGAGGTCTCATAGAAATGGATAACTGGTGCCAGAGCCATGGCCTTAAGCTAAATGCCAAAAAATGTATAGTCATACCCTTTGGGAAAAACAAGGTAACCCCTAATTACCACATAGGTGGTAATCCATTAAACACGGAAGAAGTTATCAGGGACCTGGCGACCCAAGTTGACAGTAACCTCTCTTTTGACACTCACATTGCCAAAGTGGTTAGGAAGACCTTCTACATTGCCCACCTGATCATGAAGGGATTCACATCCCGATCAGGAGAGGTCATTGTACCCCTGTACTCTTCACTTATCAGACCAATGATTGAGTACAACGCCCCATTCGGAATGTACCTTACCCGACACCTGTAGCAGTTGGAAAGACCCCAAAAGTTCCTCACCAAAAGGATAAAGGCGCTCAAACATATGTCATACGATGCCCGACTGAAGAAACTCCAGCTCTATTCAGTCGCATACCATCTGCTCAGAGGTGATCTGTGCCTGACGTACAAGGCCATGTCCAACCCAGAATTAATGGACATGCTCCACCTCAAAAAATCCAAATCCACCAGAGCCACGAGAGCAAGAGACTTAAACCTCAACACGGATATAAATAGGACGTGCTGGAGGGACAGATTCATCACTCAGAGACTCCCTACACTATGGAACAGAATCCCAGTCCATGTGAGGCAGAGCCCCTCACTGACTCTGTTCAAGAGAAATCTTGACGAGTGGATGGGAGATCGTAGGTTTACCCCGGGAATCATCTCTGTGTCACTGCTGGACAGAGGCACAGCAAACTAATGGGTATAGTATTCTCATCCTAAGGGGTGGTGAAAGCCACACACACTCTGGCTAGGCTTATAAATGCCCTAGGGCAGATAGCCTAGTATGAACCTATGAACCTATAAGATTGTGGTAATGGCAGCAAGTTGGGGAAATCAGAAGTTGGGAATTGAGATAGAAGGGAAGATAGTGGAACAGTTTAACAGCTTCAGGTATCTGGGCGGGGTGGTTGATGAGAAGGGAAGTCTGAATGAAGAGGTAAAAGCTAGAATCAGAGGGGCTGCAGACAACTGGCACAGAGTGTCAGTAGTGTATGACAGAAGAATGTCAAAGAAGCTGAAAAGTAAGGTGTACAAAACAGTGGTGCAACCAGTACTACTATATGGTACAGAAGCCTGAACAGTAAAGACAGACTAGATGAGAAAGCTAGAGGTGATGGAAATGAAGCACATGAGAAGGGTGGTAGGATGCACATTGTGGGACAGATGAAGAATTGAGGACATAAGAGCAGAAGCCAAAGTAGCTCCAGTTGCAGAAGAGATCAGAGAACAGATTATGGTGATTCGGACACGTGCAGAAGACAATCTGGTGAAGAAGATTTGGGACAGACAGGAAGAAGATGAGAAGAAATGAGGGGTCCAGCAAAGAGGTGGATGGATTATGTGAGAGAAGATCTGCGGCAGTTACGCAGGAGTCTCAAAGAAGGCAGGAGTGTAGCATTGAATTGAGAGAGATGGTGACACTTGAGACACCCTGACCCCATGTAGAAAATGGGATAAAGAGGGTTGATGATGATAATAAAAGAGGAAGTAAGGAGAACTACAAAACCAGTCCATAAAGTTTGTTAAAACAAAAGCAAAACTTGAAAGAAAAGAATGAGAATGGCAAATGAAACTAAATGCATACAGTCATCCAGGTCTCAACATCTTTTATTTAACAACATTCTCCAGTTGAGAAAACTGAGTAACTAGGCATTTTACTAAGGATAGTCAGGACTGTTTTAGCAAACTTTATAATGGATGTTAGTAATTGATTTCAGTATAAATGCAAAGTAGCAAAGAATTCAACACCCGACTTGGGGGTTCTGCTTGATGAATGCAAGCCAAGTGCAAGTACACAACGCAGTGCCCAGTGGCATGTATGAAAGATAGTAACATATTTAAAATGAATACAATGCTGCCTCCTCCCCTCTAAAAAAAGAGCAAATTCATGGGCTGCTTTTGCCGCGTGTGTAAATTCACTTTGGTTTACTGCCTGTCATGTATGGGAATTGTGCCCCAACAGCAGACAATACCATGTCGGGCTTTCATGTGATTTTGAATTTGACTTAAAATAAGACAAATCATTAAAACACACAGGAAAACCATTTGCCAGAATGACAGTCTAACCCACAAATACACAGACATTTTTGACATACTATCTAAAAATTGATAAGACAATTGAAATCCTGTCAGACTCGCATGATGGCCCATTAAAAGTGGGCATCAGAATGTGTAAATTGAGAAAGGCCGCTGCATATTTCAACTGATACTTTTTCAATTTGGTGCTTGTTAAAAGTAAGATCCCATAAAAATGGCCAATGAGAATGTTAATAGTCTCAATGAGAGCAGGATTAAGTATGTATTTACATGGATGCAAATTTGACACTACGTGAATGATGTGGGTTATATTGGAAACAAACTGACTCATTATACTGATAAAACATGGTAAGAGCCAATGATAACAATAACAATAAATTTAAAACTGTAAGAGGTGTTATGGGCAGAATTGGGAGCATGACCAGTTAGGACTACAGCCTCAATCAGTTGTAATCCCTTAGGCTAATTAGGCTGAATTGTACCTTTTGCCGTTTGGCTGATAGATCATGGTTGTGTTTGTCTATACTTTTGTTCACTTACTGGCTTGCTGTAATTTTTCAAGCACTCTCTCTCACTATCTGGATGGGTGCACTTATCTCATCAGTACAGTTAAATTCCAGAGGACTAAGAGAGAGATAAAGATTCTTTACCTTAAAAGCTTTTTGGAAAAGCTTTTTAAAAAGCTAAATAAGTTTATTTAAATAGTGAGAGAATCCATGAAGTACCAGCTCCAGCAGCTGTTCTCACAACACAGGCAGAATAAGGTGTATTGGTTAAAAGATCTAACAGCTGTTATATCAGCTAATACAGTGGAAAGGTTCCTGCAACTGGTATCATAGCAGACCTAGGAAAAGATAAAACATAAGGACTGAAGAGCTGTTGCAACAGCTTACTTAAAGAGGGCCCTCAAATAAAGGTCCAAAGAAGGAGACAAAGGAAACAAACAGCTGTCTTAACAGCTCACACTTGCCGTAAGGCTACAACAGCAGTATAACAGCTAAACAAAGTAACAGCTCTCTAAACTACCCCAACCTCCATATGTTTTTGCTGGTAGAAGGAGGAGATTTATTGATGTATCTATTTGAAAAGTTTGCTACCGTGGTAACCTCATATCTATTGGTGCAAAGTTTGCTACCATGGCAACCTCAGGAGATGGTCAATTTCTAGAAGGGCAGAGTCTTGGCTGCAGGGAACTTTCAAGTGTTCGTGCTAAACTCCTGGGAATTATCACCATTCTCCTGTCTCTATTTTCTTTTAATAGCTTTTTTTGCTACTATTAATGAAAGAGACAGTAATGCTTTTTTCATGTCTGTTTTTCATCTTTCTCCAGTTTAAAATAAATAACTCTGAAGCATTTGTCCTTTTCCCCCTATTTCTCTGATTATCTTTTTAGTTCCAGTTTGAATTGTTGAAGCTTTGCAGAGTCTCAAAATATGTTCCTATGGACCTTTCGTCCACATCACTCCTCCAACATGACCTAGCAGTCTTCCAGAAAACTGATGTCAGTCTCTCTGAAGTGTAAAAATACTATGTAAGGGCTTTTGTCACATACCTCTCAATTGTCCAGATATTCATAGAATGTCTAGATTTTTGCCTCTTATTTTTGCTCTGTTCCTAGTAAAATGTTTGGTTTTCTGGCAAATCATTGAGGATTGAAGTTAGAAAATAATGACAAACATTTGAATTTCAGACTTTTTACCCTTCAGAAAACTGATGTCACTACAGAACCTGTTCTATGAACTTTCTAACTTCATAAGAGCAATTTTTAAAAATTTACCCTAATTTTAGGCCTCTGTCCCCATCATTTATGGCTTTGTCCAATTTCTTGTGGTAAGAGATTGAGAGGCATGTTTGTGCAAATATTCATAATTTTCCCAAGTTAGTGGCACACTTCGGGCTAACGGTATTTGTCTCCAGTCTGTTTCATCTAAAGAATAACCAAATTTCACACTCCATGTTTGCATCATTTTTATATCATAGGTTCATAGGTTGATACTAGGCTATCTGCCCTAGGGCATTTACAAGCCTAGCCAGAGAGTGTTTGGCTTTCACCACCCTTTTTAGATTAGTTGACTGTGCCTCTGTATAGTAGGTCACAGAAGATAGCCCATTTAAGGTTAGTTTACCATGCCTCTGTCTAGCAGTGACACAGACGAGATCCCAGGGGTAAATTTACGATCTCCCATCCAAACGTCAAGATTCTTCTTGAAGAGGGTCATTGAGGGGCTCTGTCTAACATGGATTGGGATTTTGTTCCAGAGTGAGGGGAGCCTCTGGGATATGAATCTGTCCCTCCAGCATGTTCTGTTTATTTCTGTACTGAGGTTTAAGTTACTGGAACGTGTAGCTCTGATGGATTTGGATTTCTTGAGGTGGAGCATGTCCATTAATTCTGGGTTGGGCATGGCTTTATACGTCAGGCACAGGTCGCCTCTGAGTAGGTGGTAAGCAACTGAGTAGAGCTGGAGTTTCTGTAGCCTAACTGCGTAGGGCATCTGTTTGAGTCCTTTGATCTTCTTGGTGAGGTACTTTTGGGGTCTTTCTAGTTGTAGCAGGTGTCGGGTAAGGTACATCCCAAATGGAGCATTGTATTCAATTATGGGCCTGATGAGTGATGAGTAGAGGGGCACAATGACCTCTCTTGATCTAGATGTGAACCCCTTCGTGATAAGGTGGGCTATATAGAATGTCTTTCTAACCACTTTGGCAATGTGATTGTCAAAGGAGAGATTGCAATCTACTTGGATCCCCAATCCCTAATTACTTTTTCCGTACTTAATGGATTACCACCTATGTGGTAATTTGTGGACACTTTGTTTTTCCCAAAGGGGATGACTATGCACTTTTTGGCATTTAGCTTTATGCCATGGCTCTGGCACCAGTTATCAGTCTCTGTGAGACCTTTTTGGAGGATGCTTGTGTCAGCTGGCAAGTCGATTATGGCCCCCAGTTTGCAGTCATCTGCAAACTTTGTCAGCCATAGTCCTCCTGTGTTAGTCTGTACCTCAGAGAAATATATACCGAACAAGAGAGGTCCCAGAACTGAGCCTTGTGGGACGCCACTTGTAACTGGTTTAGAGTCTGACATGGCACCTGCAATTCTGACCATGTGGGTTCTATCCCTAAGGCAGTTTGCAACCCATCTTGTGACATAGGGGTTGATATTTAAGTTGGTGAGCTTATTTATGATGCCCGAGTGGGGTATCGTGTCGAAGGCTTTTGCAAGGTCAAGGTAGGCTGTGTGGACTACCTTCCCTTCGTCTATGGCCTTTGTGACTGTTTCAAAGAAATAAACCAGGTTCAAGAGGCAACATCTGCCATTAACAAATCCAAATTGGGTAGGATTCGGTGTTTGGAGGTTCCCAATGTCTTTGTTTATGAGTTCCATGATGATACACTCCATAGCTTTGCAGACCAGGCTAGTTAGGCTTATAGGGCGATAGTTTCCGGGGTCTGTTGTGGCACCACCTTTATGGAGTGGGACCACTGTTGCTGTACGCCATTCTTTGGATACATATCCTATTGTAAGGCTGAAACTGAATAGTGATTTTAAGTGAGGGTTCAGTTCTTCTTGGAGCTCAATGTAAAACGCAGCCCGGGACACCGTCCGGTCCCATTGATGCTGTGTTTTTGCTTTGGAGAGGGCAGCTCTCACCTGTGCATCTGTGATGTCAGGGAGGCTACACTCTGTTGGGATAGTCATTTGCTCATTTGGGGGGGAAGGGGGGGAGAAGTTTGCACTGAACCTGTCTGCCAGGATGTTGGCAATGTCTGTGGGTTCAGTGTATTTTTTGTCATTTTGCACTAACTCAGAGCATATCTGGGAGTTTCCACCCAGGTTTCTGACATAACTAAAGTAGGCCTTGTGATTATCTTTAGCGTCTTGTGCAATTTTTCTTTCAGAGCTAGCCATAGATGATTTTATGAGGGATCGTAGTTTCTTGCGAGTACTGATCAGAGTTGCCTTCCCTTTCAGGGATTTTGCTCTATCATGTAGTAGCTTCCTCCTTCTGTTGTACGGCTTAATTATGGCTGGGGTCCACCAGACAGGTCTCCTGCCCTTGGAGGAGTGTGTCTTGGTTTTATTTGGGATAGCATGATCCATGCATTCCTGTAGGTATCCATAGAATGCGTTTGTAAAGGATTCTGTGGTTTGGGCCATATTTTCCACTGGCCCTGGGGCTTTGAAGGATTCCACCTCGGTTTTGAGAAGTGGGAAGTTTGCTTTTGAGACGTTTTTGACCATGGTTTCCTTTGCTGGGGGTGGGGACAGGATATGGACGTCCATAATGATTAATTTATGGTCTGATCTTACCAATGAGGAGTATACCTCTGGTATGGAACATAGAGTCCCCATGTTGGTGATGATCAGGTCCAATGTGTTATCCCCTCTTGTGGGAGTGGTGACCAGTTGTTCCATAGCATTTAAGTTTATAAATTCTAGGAACCGTTGGGCTAGGGTGTTTGGGCTTGAGTAGTGCTCTCAGTCTATGTTTGGGTAGTTAAAGTCACTCAATATAATGGTGTTTGGAGAGACCTTCATATTCTCCAGTATCTTCAGGAAAGCCTAGTGGGGTTCCTGAGTTTGGGAGGGTGGTCTGTAGCAGGCTACAAACTGGAAGGCAGTTTTGCCCACTGTTAGTTGCACATGGAAGGTCTCAGATGCTTCGTGCAGTGCCACTAGCCTGGAGGTATGGGTATCTTTGATGAATATGGATACTCCCCCTCCTCTAGTGGTTCGGTCCGAGTTTTGGGGCCGAAAAGCATGGTATGAGGTATAGCCTGGTAGTGCTGGGGTGCTCTCGGGAGCCTTGAACCAGGTTTATGTTACTGCACAGATATTGATATTCTCCATACTGAGGAGAGCCTCGAGTGCGTGCATCTTGAGGTTTAGACTTCTGGCGTTGAGCAGCATTACCCTTAGTTTCTTTTTCCTTCTGTCTAAGGAGGTGGGTTTGTCTTTTGAGACTTGCCTAAAAAAGGCACTGTTAGGGTGGCAAGAGCCTTGGCCAGTATTCGAAAACCCAGGGATGACCAGTGCAAGCCGTCCCTAGCAAAGCAACGTGGCTTGTCAAGCATGTCATCCCAGGCTGACAGACACTGGATCCCCTTTGAGTGACACCAATACTTTAGCCAATTGTTTAAATTGATAATTTTGTCTTTATACTGTGGTATCATTCTTGGTGAGGGTAAGATGCTACTCAAGGTCAGGGTCATACTGGCCTGGGCCACATGATCAGAGAGCTCCTCTATGTCTCTTTTCATGTAATCCAGGGAGGTACGCCTCAGGTCAGTCACACCAGCATGGACAATGATGGAGTCATATTTGTACTTGCTTTGGAGTGACCTGAATGCTTGTGTTCTGTGGTGGATCTTGGCACCCTACAGGCAGCTTACAGTGACCTTCTCCTTGTTCAGCCTGGTGAGAGGGACGTCAGTGTGTCAGACAATAGTTACCTATTGCAAGTGTATTAGGTGTGTTGTTTAGCCTTAAGGGCTGTGACTGTATGGCACACTGACTTTGTGAACTATGTGATACGTGGGTATTGTTGTGGGGTAGCGGTTGCTTGGATGTCTGCTTTGGAGGTCTCTGTTGCTTGGGCAGATTTTTATTTAGAGCCTCCGAGTATGTTTTTGTGTGTTTGTGTTTGGTTTGCTGTTGTGATAGGTCTGTGTGAGATTGGATTTGTGGTGTGTGTGATTACCTTCTCCTCAAGACTGACCATGCCAGTACTATGTTGAGAGAGCTCAGCCTCCAGTTTGGCTATATAGTTGCATCTCTCTCATATATTTGAGCTTGTTGGGAAGAGGAGAAGGTGGTCTGTGTACATAAGGCAGTTGTAACATTGCCTCAACATTCCCATATTCACCAGCTGGACTGGAGAGTAAACCTGAAACTGAGTTTTGGACATGCCAGTAATAGTATAAGGAATTACTTTTTGACTTGATCAAAAAGGATCAATAGGGAGCCAGGTACTTAAAGGGAGTATAAGAGGGTGTAGTGCTTTAGTTTATTAGTGCTTACAAGACACTTATCCTAGCTACTGCTGGGTTTTAGAAGGAAAATAGAGTGCTTACTTTGAGATTTGGAACAGTTCTAAGGGAAAAAGTGAAGAGCAGACTTTCTGGAGCCGGGAATAGTTTAAACCTGATTAAGCGATGCTGCGCTATGTGCAAAAACGCGCAAAAACGTGCAAAAGAGGGTTTTAAGTGAAGGGGATCAAGGAGTTTGGAATTGACCCAAAATGGCCAATAAAACTACAGTTTCTAGGCAGTAACCACTCCCACAGGGGCAGGCAGGCTGTTTGTGTTCATCAGTGGCAGTGGTAAACACTGAGACTTCCCTTTAGCCCAAGCAAGCGGTGGCCTCCAAGAAACTTACAAACAGTTCAGAACAGCAAATCTGTAACTGAACTTTTTTTAAATTTCAGAAAGTGGGAAAAAAGCAAGATTTTTTTTTTTTTTTTTTTTTTTAAGATAGCAGAGATACACAAGTAGCAACAAGTTAGAACAGTGCAATAAATGACCCCACACTTGAGTGCTAGGCCAGAGACAGGTAAAATGCAAGTTTTAAGAAAAACACGATTTTAAAATAAGTGCAACACAGGAAATGCAGTAAACAGGCTCTAGATGTGTTCTAAACACAGTTTCTAATACAGATATTAAGTTTAGCAAGCTGGAAAACACCACAAAGTAGGCGGCAATGCAGAAATCTTAAAAAATAATCTGAAGAAAAATACTTAAAATCTCAAAAGTGGCTCCTTCTGTTCCAGGGAAGCCCTGTATGCTTTGTTTATAATTCTTTTTGCTATGCCCATCCTTGCTTCCAGTTAAAGGTTATTACTGATAGTTTAATGTATTGTGGTGTGGCAATTTTCATGTTTTCCATTAGTTCTGATATTAATCCCATACAGATTTATGTGCTATTTTACAAGTTAAACTCTAGTTTCACATCTGTCCTTGTTTTTATGCCTTCCAGACTTAATAGCTGATCCCGGCATCTACAATTCTTGTGTTTTTTTTCTCTCCATATATCATAGGATCTTTTCAGCCTCCCCTCTTTATCCCTACTTCCTGAGTAACCTTTTGGTAATGTGTGATGCTAACGAGATATAACCAAGTCTAACCATAATAATTTATTTGTACAGTTCCCTGTGCAGTTCTGGACCAATTCTTCCCTTGTAGGATCTGATATTTCCCGTGACATGCTTACATTTTGTTATTGGCCCTCTTTCCCCCTGACCTAATATCATTGTTTTCTATTTTGGCATACAACTCTGAATTTCCATCGAGTATAGTAACCTGAGCTGTGTGGCTTTAAAGTATAACTAAAGTCTGGCATTCCTAACTCCTTTTTCTTTCAGCAGTTTATCCCATTTTACCATTTCATTTTTACTTTACCAAAAGAAGTCCCTTGTTTTCTATGTGATTGTTTGGAAAACCATTCCTTCTGGTTGATAATAAATACTCTTGTCCTGCATAGAAAACCCTTGTTCTACAAACATTTTAATTGGAAGTATCTTACAGTCTTCATCCATAAACCTTTTCCATTTTCTTATTTTATTAATTATTCTTATTGTGGTTTCTTCCCACATTTCTATGGCTACATAATGAACATATTTTAACCAAATTCCTATATATTTCATTTTCTTATGACCCCATAAAAACTGAGTAAATTTGTACTTGATTATATGTGGGGCATAGTTGTTACCTGTTGCTTTAATTTTTTCCTTTGTTTATTCTGTATCATGCATGTTTTTTCTAGGCCTCATATATATAATTGGAATCAAGGAATTGATACCAAAATACTAACCCATTTCCTTTCATTTTTTCTATTTTTTTCATGTTATAAGAGTCCAAACATTTGTTTGTAAATGCTATAGGAAACATTAAAAATAAAATGTTTCTCATCTTATAATCTTTGTTCATTATTTGTTTAACGTTCTTTGCTATGTAGTTAACAAAGGGAGAGAAATTTTCTTTTTATTTGTATTATAGCAGAAGTTTTTTATGACTAGATACATTTTTTCTGCTTCTGTAAACATGTCATTGTTGGTTCCCCATTGTTCGATACTAAAATTGCTTTATGTAAGTTTTTCCAGTTAGATGTATACTTATGATTTAGCCATTGACTTGTGATATTAAGGATGGTTGATTCTGCATATAGTTCTAAGTGTTGAAAAGCTATTCCATCCTCTTTCCAATTTCTGTAATGCCATGTGTGACTAACTCTTGGCTTTTGTGGAAACCATAGAAATTTAACTAATAGAGAGTTGAGTTGTTTCATAAATTTTTTGGAAGGAGATGCTATTATAGTTTGAAAAATGTACAGAATTTTAGGTAATCATTTTAACTAAGGCTAACCTTTCTTCCTTGGTAAAGAACATTTTATTCCATTTGTTCAGGTGTTCCTTGACAGTATTTATTAGAGCTGTATAATTTATTTTTATAGTATACTTCCAGTTTGATTTTATATATACCCCTAAATACTTAAACTTAATATTTACCCAATTAAAGTTTTCATATTTTTCTAGTATGGAGTTTATTTTTTTGTTCAGCAAAATAGTTTGTTTTGTTATTAAAATTTAAGCCTGAAATCTTTTCAAAATTATGCAGTGATTTTATAATGTGTTCTACTGAGGAATCTGTATTTCCAATTGTTAGTAAGATGTTGTCAGCAAAAAGCTGTATTTTGGAACCATAGTTTGGGTTAATAGAAAAGCTACTTATCATGTCATTAGTTCTTATATATCATTGACTAATGGTTCCACTGATAAGGCAAATAATAAAGGTGACGAAGGACACCCTTGCTATGTGTTTTTCAATATTTTAAGTGGTCCTTATAAAAAAGCACCAATTTTGATATATAATATGATAGTGGTATGTAATTTAACAGCGTTATAAAATCAGGGGAAAATTTATACATTTCTAATACTTTAAATAAGTACGACCAATTTATAGACTCAAAAGCTTTATCCGGAGCTAAGCGAATTCCTTTTTTTTCTTATTTGCTTAGTCTATTAAGGTTAGAAGCCTAATGATATTATCTTGGACTTTTCTGTGTGAAGTAAACGCTGTTTGATCATCTGCTATTATTTTTGGCACGAAGTGGTTTAATCTGTTTGCTAAAATTGATGTGAAAATCTTATAGCCCACATTCAAAAGAGAGATAGGGCAATAAGAAGTCACTAGTTTAGGGTCTTTGTCATGCTTTAGGATAGGTGATATCATGGCATATTTCCACGAAGGAAAAAATCTGTCATTCTTTCTGAATTCTTCAAAAGCTTCAATTAAAATCGAGTTTCACCTGGAAGTATCTTGTATTTCTTTCTGAATTCTTCAAAAGCTTCAATTAAAATTGAGTTTCATCTGGAAGTATCTTGTATATTTCTCCTATTAATACGACAAACCAACCAATCCAAAAAGCAACACTCAAGGCTGGAAACCAGGAAAGTAGCACCAAAACAAATCTATTCACCACAAATAAGCGCTTTCATCTGGTGAGCGTCACCAGACTTCTTAAGACAAAGTAAATCATACAACATTAAACTTATATACCCACCAAAATTGAATCAATTAGTCAGTTTAAAAAAACACACTGCAATCAATTAAATGTTTTAAACAAACACAGCCCTGAAAGAAAAATCTTCTCTAATAGACTAGGAAACAACAAGTAAATACATTCCATTAGTCATATTCAAAGTATATAGAAGACAGGAACATATAAAAACAAGTTAAAAAATATGTAATAAGAATAAAAAACTTTCTAAAAGTACATAATTATTTCAGGAAAAATATATTAAATATATCCACACTAGTGTATATACTAAAACCTTATTATTATATACATTTAATAAATACTTTCATCTATCAAAGACTTTTAGTTTAAGCCTACTAGAAATGGATATTGCATCATTATGTCCTGGTGGAGAATAAGCATTTGAAAAGACTTGTCACCAGGCTTCCTTCTCGTCAAGATGCAATTTCCAAAGTCCTCCCCCCCCCCCCCCCAGCTTCACACTTCACCTGTTGAATTACTAAAAATTTGAAATTATGCTCTGGAAATGTCCTTAAATGTCTGTATAATGCATTTTTTGTATCTTGTTGTTGAATTTCATAAAGATGTTCATAAATATGTTGTGCAAACTTGTGTTGGGTCTTCCCAATATAAAAAGCTGGACACTGGCAACAAACTGTGGCATAATCTACTGCATAAGTTTGGCGGGTATATTTTCCCTTTACCACAATTTTTTACCACCAATTCTAATACTAGATGTTCTCAAAATATGCTTACATTGGTGGCACATGCCACAAGATGCCATGCTCCCCTTGGCCTCAATGACTAGGGCCTTTACTAGTAAACTTTTAAAGTTCATACCTTTCCAAAATACAGAATTGGGATTGTCTCCAAAGGTGTCTAACATAGCCTGTTCCTGCATAAGAATAACCCAGTTTTTCTTAACAATATCGTGCACAAGAAAGCTATCACTGGAATATGTACTGACAAAGGGACATATAATCTCCTGAGAATTTCCAGTACCTATTGAACGTTCACCATTTATAACTATATCATCCCCATTATTTATACCAATGTTGTTAGTCCTAAGGGGTAATAAAGGTTGCCCATTTGTAGACATAACAGACTTCCCAATATTGGGACATATAAACCATTACTTTGTTTATTAATAACCTCCTGTTTTACATTGTTTATTAAACTAATAGGGTACCCCCTATCAAGGAACATGTTGCTCATAAATTCACATTCTTCCAAAAAATCATTGAACTGAAAGACCATCCGGGCAGTTCTCACAAACTGTCCCTTGATAATCCCCTGCTTCACATGCCTAGGATAACTGCTAGAATAATGAAGCATGGTGTTTGAATAGGTGGGCTTCCTAAATATTGTTGATTTAATATAACCATCACTTATTTTGGTGATCAGTACATCCAAATAGAAAATCTTTTCTTCCACCATGTATGTAAATTTAAGAAAATTTGTACTTTGGTTGAGATGGTCTATAAATACAGGAATATCTTCCCGGAGTCCTGTCCATGCCACAAACAGGTCTTCAAGGTAATGCAGATATAAGGGAATGTGTTAAAAAAGGGGAGCAAAAAAGGAAATGTTTCTCCCACCAGGCCATCACTGTTTTAGCAAAAAGAGGACCGCAAGCCTACCCCATTGCTACACCTTCAAGTTGTTTAAAGTGATGGCCCTCAAAATATATAAAATAATTTTTTAAAAGTATTTCCATAAGCTGAGTATAAGTATTGATAAAGCTCTGTTCAATACCCATATCGGTATATAAAAAATCAGAGAACCAGGCCAACCCCATAGTATGTGGTATGCAGCTGAAAAGATCCTTTACATCAGTGGTGATAAACCTCCCCCCCCTCCCCATAAGGGACAAGATTGTTACATTTCCCCAAAAACTGCCAGGAATCATGGCATAAATGTGGGAGGTTTAGAACCATATTTTTCAGTCTGCTGTCCAGGAACCTGGCTATATAACTGTTTTTTTTTTTTTACCACCCTGAATTAACTATGGGCCGAAGGGGGGATTAGCCAGGCCCTAGTGGATTTTCGGAACGCCAAATATGACTGCAATATTAGGGGTTTCAACAGTCATATAATTGTATTCATCAATGCCGATCTGGTCCTGGGTAACCATATCAAAAAGTTCCAAATCAATCCTATTATAAGCAATAATAACCTCTTTAATAGAGGCCTCACTGTAAGTACTACTATATAAAAGTTTGAGCATATTCTGAGTATAGTCTTCCTTTTGGAAAATCACCACCCCTCCCCTTATCTGGTTGCATAAACCTGAGGTCAGTTTTACCTCTAAGTTCAGACAATAATGTTGTTTTAAGAGCAGATAAATTACTTGTATTACTATCTGTTCTACAATTATGCATATAATGGCGAAACTCCATCTCACATGCTGTTTCAAAGGATTTGAATAAATGATGTGGATCTGCGTTACCTTGATGCCCCATTTGTGGCATGGACAGGACTCTGGTTGAGATAGTCTATAAATACAGGAATATCTTCCCAAAGTACAAATTTTCTTAAATTTACTTATATGGTGGAAGAAGAAAAGATTTCCTATTTGGATGTACTGATCACCAAAATAAGTGATGTTTATATTAAGTCGACAATTTTTAGGAAGCCCACCTATCCGATCAGCATGCTTCATTATTCTAGCAGTCATCCTAGGCGTGTTAAGCAGGGGATCATCAAGGGTCAGTTTGTCAGAGCTGCTCAGATAGTGTCCCAGTTCAATGATTTTTTTGAAGAATGTGAATTTATGAGCAACATGTTCCTTGATAGGGGGTACCCTATTAGTTTAATATACAATATAAAACAGGAGGTTATTAATAAACAAAGTAACGGTTTATATGTCCCAATATTGGGAAGTCCTGATATGTCTATTAATGGGCAACCTTTATTACCCCTTAGGTCTAGCAACCTTAATATAAATGATGGGGATAGTATAGTTATAAATGGTGAATGTTCAGTAGGTACTGGAAATTCTCAGGAGATTATATGTCCCCTTTGTCAGTACTTATTCCAATGATAGCTTTCTTGTGCAGGATATTGTTAAGAAAAACTGGGGTATTGTTATGCAGGAACAGGCTATGTTGGACACCTTTGGAGATCATCCCAATTCTGTATTTCGGAAAGGTATGAACTTTGAGTTTACAAGAAAAGCCCCTAGTCATTGAGGCCATAGGGAGCATGGCACCTTGTGGCATGTGCCACCCATGTAAGCATATTTTGAGAACATCTAGTATTAGAATTGGTGGTAAAAAATTGTGGTAAAGGGAAAATATAACTGCCAAACTTTTACAGTAATTTATGCCTCAGTTTGTTGCTAGTGTCCCAACTTTTTATATTGGGAAGACCCAACACAAGTTTGCACAACATATTTATGAGCATCTTTATGAAATTTGACAGCAAGATGCAAAAAATGCATTATATAGACATTTAAGGATGTTTCCAGAGCATAATTTCAAATTTTTAGTAATTCAACAGGTGAAGTGTGAAGCAGGGGGAGGGGGCTTGGAAATTGCATCTTGAAGAGAAGGAAGCCTGGTGGCAAGTCTTTTTAAATGATTATTCTCCACCAGGACTTAAGGATGCAACATCCATTTCTAGTAGGCTTAAATTAAAAGTCTTTGATAGATGAAAGTAAGTAATTATTTATTTCAATGTATACAATAATAAGTTTTAGTATATACACTAGTGTGGATATATTTAATGTATTTTCCTGAAATAATTATGTACTTTTAGAAAGTTTTTTATTCTTATTATATATTTTTAAGTTGTTTTTATATGTTGCTGTCTTCTATACACCTTGAATATGACGAATGGAATGTATTTACTTGTTTCCTAGTCCATTAGAGATGTTTTTTCTTTCAGGGCTGTGTCTGTTTAAAACATTTAATTGATTGCAATGTGTTTTTTTTAAATTGACTACTTGATTCAATTTTGGTGGGTATATAAGTTTAATGTTGTATGGTTTACTTTGTCTGAAGAAGTCTGGTGACACTCACCAGACGAAAGTGCTTACTTGTGAATAAAGATTCGTTTTGGTGCTACTTTCCTGGTTTCCAGCCTTGAGTGTTGGTTTTTGGACTTTTTCTCCTATTAGTCCATCATGACCTGGAGCCTTATTGTTTGTAATGGTTTGTATTCTTTCCTTAAGTTCCTTTAATGATATTGGCTTAAGTAATCTAGTATTTTGTTTCTTTGTTAAATTTTGTTTATGTTGTCTTTCAAGAATTTGTCCTTCAGGGTATTATCAATATTATTTAGATTGGTGCTATTCACTGTTTCATGGTGGGTTCTAAAAGCCTCTAATATTTCTTTTAAATCAGTTATATGTTTAGATTTATTCTTGGAGTTATCTATAATTTCTTTAATATGATTGGCGTTTGTTAAGCTTTCAAATTTAACTGCTAATCTATGCATGTTTTTAGGGTTAGTTGAATAAGTTTGTAACTTTATTCTCTCTAGATTTATTGCTACTTTGTGATTCTAAATCTCTGTGTATGTTAGATTTAGTTGCTTTAATTCTGAAATTCTAGTTATGTCTTTAGTGTCCAAGTTCTTTTTTAGTATGTCAATTTTTGATTGCATTTTTATTAACTCCTTGTCCCATTCCTTCCTTTTGTTTAAATACCAACTTTTAGTTTTACCATATAAATGTGATTTTAATGTACCCCAAAGTATAATTCTAGAAGTCTCATTATTATCAATGACATCAAGAAATGATTTTATTTCTTTTAACAGCCTTTCTCTAAAATCCTTTAATTTAGTAATATATGCAGGTAGTCTCTGCCAAAAAAAATAGGTATCTTGGTGTTATGTGCACTTTAAAGAAAATAGTGTTATGGTCGGATAGTGGCTATGAGCCAATTATAACTTCTTGTATTTTGGATATTAAATTATCGGTAACAAATATCTTATCAATAGTTGTTTGCGTACCAAACCTATAAGAATAATGTATGTATTTGAGAGATTCTGACTCTCTCATATCATAAATATCTCCCATATTTGAAATGCTAATAAAATTGTTTAGCTTTTTTGCTGGGGCTGACATTCTAAAATTACCATTTTTAGTAGTGTCGTTCTTAGAAAGGATACAATTAAAGTCTCCTGCACATATGATGTCTCCTTTAGCTTTAATTGAGATTAATTCTAAGTATTTATTTGCTGTTTCTGCTCCGATATCAGGTATCCAGTATGTTCACTAAACTGATATACTTTCTATTTATCTCTAATGTTACCATACAATTTTTGTCTGAATAGGAATCAATAATTTTTGGTACAGGCAAAGATTTTTTCCGCATGATCATAGTACCGCTTCTCTTGGTCTGGTAATGAGATTCAACAAGTATTGATTATCCATTAAAAGACATTCTGTTCAAATCCTTTTCTATTCTATAAGTTTCTTATATAAAGGCAATGTCCACTTTGCTTTTAAATACTTACTTAAATTTCCTCTCTTTATATTATTATTAAGGCCATTGACATTAAGTGAAACACATTTATACGAAGACATATTTAGAGACACAATTTTGTGTTATGAATTCTATCATTGACAAAAATTTAACTTGTAAACATAACTAATATATATTCGAAACTATATACAACTCCAAACGTGGAATATAATATTCCTGGTTTAGTGAACAAGTCATTAAAACCACCTTCTTCCATCTTATAATCGTTAGCCTTTATCAGTCTAATGCTTCTGCCTTGGTTTAACCAATATTACAATATACACCAAAAGGTAATATCTCTCCTAAGATGTATAGAACAACTAGTCTATCTTGTAAAATATCATTAAATATTGATTATCATACATAGACAATTATGAATAGAGAATGTAGTAATTAATAACAGTATCACAAGCCACTCTGTTTCAACTGGTGAAGGCTTTAGGTCTTTGGGTAGTATAACATTTGTTACTTATTGATAATGGAATGAACTAAAACCTCATACTTATATTAGATATTCTAGCTGACTAAATAGCACATTTATATCAGACCATCTATCGCCTCACAGCAAGAGGTTCTCACGTTCGATTCTCGGCTGGAGCGCCTTCTGTGTGGAGTCTGCATGTCCTCCCCACGGTCGAGTAACGTTTAAAGACATGCAGGTAGGAGCATACGTGAATGGGTGTGCCTTCTTTGAAGGTTGGGCGTTGGGCTGGCACTTTGGCACCGTAAAAATCTACTGCCAATCATTAGCAGACTGGAGTTCCGCTGTGGTGACCCCTAACCAGGAAAAGCCAAAAGACATCACTATATCAGACCATCTATATTTGTTATTGTAACTGATAATATGTTTTTACAGTAGAGTGTAGCAAACATACTGACCTCCTAGTTGTAAGTTAACTAGCATATAACACACATTCCAAGTGAATACAGTGAGAATTATATGTTTACCAAAACTTTTCATATCAACTTTTGTTAAGCATATTATAACAGTGGACAGTAATTATGAGGTTCAAGAAAGAAATGCCTCTAACTCTGAACGTTTTCATATCATACAATTCATTTATGAACGGCTTATTCTACATTTCCCCCATCATATGTCATTACTTTATGTATACCATATATAAATCAAATAAATTGTTTAGTTAGCTTTACATATTACTTATGTGAGTTAAGCTATTGAATGACTCCTGTTCCTTTCCATTCTCCCCCCTCCCTCAAGGAGAGAGAGAGAGAGAGAGAAAACATATGTACACTTTAGTCTGTCTATATTAATGCATATGCCTTCAAGAACTTGTATACGTGTAACTTCTATGATCTGAATTAGCAAGTTATCACATATCCATTGAGTTAGCATATAGTTGAATAAAACATCACATACATTTCTAAACGTATAGGTGCCATTTTATGTTTTTTACAAATCATAGCATAAGCTTGTAAACCATGTGTACAGCAATATTTCTTTTTGCTATCAGTCTAATTTCAGTTTGCCATGGCGGTTTAATCATTATAGGCTCATATGCAGCTATATACACCTGTCAGATTATTTGATCATGTTATTTTCATATTCAGGATGATCTTTAAAACATTACTATTTAAACTTGTAGTAAAAATCATTTCCAGTACCTTTCTCTGCTCCTTTTCGTATGGGTTTGCATTCCTGAAGTCTTAATAGATTCTTACAGTCTGTTATGAGGCGCGGCTACAGGAATCCGGCATCTTTTCCGTTGCATAGCGTCACTGAGTGATGACGAAAGTTCAGAAGTCACTCTGTCCGTTCCTTCATGCTGTAGATTAAAAGGAAAGCTGCTGTGTACAAGAAAAATGGCTGTACTGCGCTTGAGACTTAAAGCGAAGCTTTTGAACTTTCTGGCTGTAAGAAGTGTATCAAGGGCAATGTTAGCAAAATTCTTACATCTAGATTAAAAAAAAAAGGAACTGAATATACACAACCACCCTGCTGATGGTAAAAAGGAAACCATTACGTTAATGCCACCAGCCATAGACATGACAACAGCACCCAGTGCATTTATAAAGACACTATGAAGACACTATGCTCTTTAAACATGTCAAATCAGTTATAAACATAGAACATCCATTTCCCTACATTTCTACTCTCAATTTCAGTACAATATAATGAAAACAGGTCTGTCTACTTGTTGAGAACTGCATTTTTGCTGTCCCCCCCTTTTTTTTGTTTAACCCAAGGTGCATAAAGCTATTGATTAGGGAATATAAATTATTGCTTTCACCTCTCAATAATAATTCTACTATGAGGGGATTGTGCCTCCAGAATATTGTATACCTTATTTCTTCATAAGTTTTAATCTAGTTAAAGGCATAATGAATGTATGTATATATATACATCTGTTAGCATTACTTCAGTACTTTGTGACTATATATGCTTCTAACCAAGTGATGAGAAACTATATGCAGTTTAAGACAGCTTGTTCATATAAATTTCTAATTTATAAGTACTGGTGAGAGAAATATATATATATATATATATATATATATATATATATATATATATATATATATATATATATATATATAATAAGAAGACCTTTACATTTACCTTAAGGTTTGTTCGTTTGTTTTTAACACTTGCATAGTTTCTGTCTGCTGGATAATATTACAGATGAAAATAATTAGATTTATTTCCCTTTTAGTTTTTTATTAGTTTTGTCATTTGTGGATAATTTGCCATTAATAGCTTGTCTTTTCAAACTTGGTAATGAGATGTCCATTCCTCTGTTTTATCCAACAGTTTGTTTTTCTTCACAAAGGCTGCTGCTTCTTCAAGGTTGTTAAATATTTTTTGACCATCTGAGAGGGTAATCTTGAATGTTAAGTTGTCAATCTCGCCTTCATTCTTGCTGGATGGGGTTCGGAGCCGATCCTCGGCTCCGACTCGGCACTAGCTTTAGCTCGAGAACTCCTTTTACCAGCTCGAGGCAACCCTATATCCCATGATGCAAGGCGGAACTACCTCAGATCTCGTTTGCCGCTTAGCGAAAGAGGTCTCCTTTGCCAGCTGAGGTAAGTTTTTCTTGTTAAATAAGAGAAAAAAAGTTAGTTAGGGGTTTAATTTCCCTTCAGTGTCAGGTTAGCCTGTATTAGTACAGCCCACCCTATTCCCTCCCTTTTTAAACTTTTAATATAGTTTTTTCAGTGAAATTTTTAGTCAGGCCTAGTTCCCCAAGTTATTCCCTTCCTGTGTGTCTGTGTAGGGATTAAGTTGTGTGTTTGTGGGGACTGTTTGTGAATATCCTTTTAGGATGTCTAGGGAAGGCAAGGTCTCAGGCTTCAAGAAGTGTGACCAGTGCTGTCAGAAAATGTCCCTGACAGACGGTCACACTTCTTGTGTGTATTGCCTGGGGCCTTTGCACCTGCAGGACTCCTGTGCGTTGTGTCATGCCTTTAGCCAGCGAGTCCTGCAGGAAAGGAGGAACAAACTGATCCTCCGAGGTTTGTTGAAACCTGAAGGTTCTCCTCCTAAGCAAGGGGCAGGAAAACCTCTTAAGCCACCGAAGGCTCAGGCTACAGTGTCTAAGCCTCCTCCGGTGGCTCCGGCTCCGTCGGAGCCGATATCGGCTCCGGCTGGAACCGATGCTTCTTCTGCCAAAGTAGTGGGTTCGGTGCCGGCCGGCTCCGATACCCTGACTACTGTTGCCTTGTCGGCTCCGGCTGGAGCCGACACTTTATCCAGCATCAGAGCCGAGAGATCCTCGGCTCCATCTGGGGTTCAAGGTACTTCGGCTCCGATGGCTTCGGTCCGCAAGAGATCCCGGTCCCCTTCGATACTAAGTATCCACTCGGCTCCGGGGTCTCCTCTTTTGTCGGAACGGAGCCATCGGAGCCGATCTTCGAGATCTTCCAGGCTGTCTGACCACGATTTGGAGAGGGTGGTAAGCAGGCTGTTGAAGTCTCAGGCACTGGCCCAAATGCTCCATAGCCCGTCTCAACAGACTTCGGCTATAGCCCCAATTCTTGAGATTCCTCCTCCGACTCCACACCAGAGTTCGGAGCCGGAGCTTCTTGGGACAGCGACTGTTTCGATGCCGGAGCCGATACATCCTTCGGTTCCATCATCCTCGGCTCCGATCTCCTCCTTGAGACTTTCCTTGGAGGGATCCGGTCGTTGAGTTTCCACTGTCGGCTCCGAGGGGGCTAGTGGCATCGGACCCTTGTCCGACCCCGCTCTCCCTCTCGGAGCTTCGGCTTTGGTAAGCTCGGCGCCGACATCTGCCTCGGAGCCTTCTCTCTCCTTGGAGCCGACCATTCCTGTTTCTTCGGAGCGGGTGTGTTCAGGTCTCCCGGGGAGAGGAGCCTTTGAGGTGATGAGGAGTGTCCTGGCCTCTGAGCCTGGTCAACGGTCTATCCCTCTAGCTCCTCCCTCATCAGTGCCTGCAGAAGCCTCTTGCCAGCCTCTTGCTCTCAGGCCCAGGGATCCATCGCCCCAGGTTTCCCCACTGGGAATTTCCTCCTCTTCCGAGGTTTCTCCTGACCCTGCAGGTGAACCCCTCGGAAGAGGACGTAAGAGGAAACACACAGACTCCCTGAGTCTACTACATCTGATACCGACTTAGATGAGTCGGAGGGTTCCCCACGGTCCCCTCTGAGGATGTCTCTTTTCAGACATCCTTGAGCTCCTCAAACAGAGGGGAATTGGCCCTCCATTGACCCCTCCGAGGATGAGTCGGTATACCTGGAGGCTTTGGATCCCGACCCTCCACCTCCTGGGTGTCTCCGCCTTCGACCCACTCATGCAGGTAGTGGCTCGGAAGGCGTGGCTCCAGATTCTGTGGAACCTGTCCCCAGGAGACCATCCAAATTCATCACGCCCCCTTCGGACAAACAGTTCCTGTCCAAAGGTGTCTCTGTGGATGCTATGGTGGTCGCGGCCACTAAGAAGGAACTGGCGGATCCTTCAGTACCTGTCCATCCTCCTAATAAGGATTCTAGGACCATGGACAGGTATGGAAAGCGGATGTTTTCTTCAGCGACCTTTGCAATGCGTCGCTGAATTACCTTTGTCACTTCACCAGGCTTCAACGAGATATTCTCAAGGAACTGGGGAAGTAATCCAGGATCCTTCAGCTGCTGGGGCTCAGGAAAGATTGCCTCTCAGCTAGCTATCCTGAATTCGATATCTAACTCCTCCATGCGGCTCATATCTTATGCAGCCGATGGAACGAGCAGGGCCGCAGGCACAGGTGTTGCTCTTAGACGCCAAGCCTGGATGCGGCTGTGTAATTTATGGACCCCTTTAAGGCGTCCTTCACCAACACCCCCTTTGACGGTTCGGCTTTGTTCGGACCTCAGGTGAAGGATACTTTGACCAGATGTGAACAAGACGGTAAAACTCTTTCTGCCGTTGGAGTCCAGTTTTCCACTCCTCCTAGACCATATCCCAAGGGTCAGAAGGGGGGGAAGATGTGGTTCCGTAAAGCCCAAGGAGCTACACCGGACACACGTGGTCAGTTTACCCCTAGAGGCAGAGGGGTAACAATAGACGCCCTAGAGGCAGGGGGTCCTCAGAACCAGGGCAACAGGGAGCCTCTTCCTGAGAAGCCCTTTCAGCATCCCTGAGGTGTTGCCCGACTGTCCACCCTTGGAGGCAGTCGGGGGAAGAATTTCGCTGTACCCAGTAGCCTGGCAATCCCTATCACAAGAGAAGTGGGTACAGTCGATTATATCCGAGGGCTACAAAATCCCCTTCGAAAGGTTTCCCGTACCTCTACAATCCCTTCCAGACATCTCACCCGGTCAAAGGGATTTGGCAAAACAGGAAGTTTCAAAACTCCTGGGAAAAAGAGCCATCCAAACAGTGCCGGCAGACCAAGTAGGATCCGGCTTCTACTCAAGATTCTTTTTGGTCCCCAAAAGGACGGGAGATTGGAGACCAATACTAGACCTAAGCAAACTAAACAAGTCTGTCAAAAAGGCAAGATTCCGGATGGTCACGCTGCAATCCATTCTGCCCTTTCTGGGCAAGGACAACTGGATGTGCTCGATAGACCTTCAGGATGCGTACTATCACATAAAGATTCACAGACGCTCCAGAAGGTTTCTCCGCTTCGGCTGGGAGCCAGTCATTACCAATTCAGAGCACTGCCCTTTGGCCTCACTTCAGC
Organism: Protopterus annectens; assembly: GCF_019279795.1. Taxonomy (NCBI): domain Eukaryota; kingdom Metazoa; phylum Chordata; order Ceratodontiformes; family Protopteridae; genus Protopterus; species Protopterus annectens. The sequence continues at coordinate 1,500,325,853 of NC_056732.1, read as the reverse complement.
CCCCAGAGTGTTCACCAAATGCATGGCGGTGGTCACAGCTCACCTGAGACGTCGAGGATTCCAAGTGTTTCCTTATTTGGACGACTGGCTCCTCTCCGCCACCTCCAGGCATCAGCTTCTTCGGTCCAGAGACTACACCTTACAGCTTTGCAAGAGTCTAGGAATTTCGTGAATTTGAAAAATCCTCTCTGCTGCCTTGCCAATCTATCACCTTTATAGGCAGAGTTAGATACCGTCAAAATGTTAGCCAGACTAACAAATCAAAGGATTCTGGACATCCAGAAATTTGTTCAGCTTCTGTTACAAAGCAACAAGGTCAAAGCCAGGTTTGTCTTGAAGGTTCTAGGCCTAATGGCTGCAGCCATTGTTCTTCTTCCACTAGCTCGCTTCCACATGCGTCTCCTGCAGTGGATGTTGTTCACGCAGTGGTCGTACCACGATCTGCCCATGAGACACGAGATCTTAGTGACACAGTCCTGCAGGGCTCATCTACGATGGTGGGTATCTTCCCCTCTTCTTCAACAGGGCCGACCATTTGTTCCCCCTCCTCCAGTTGCCACAGTCACCACGGATGCCTCTCTGATCGGGTGGGGGGGGCATTATCAGGGCAGGATGGTCCACGGGACGTGGCAACCCATAGAATACCACCTGCACATAAATGTCCTGGAGATGAGAGCAGTGCTTTTAACGTTGCAAGCCCTCGACGACTTTCTTCCCACAGGGACTATTGCAGTACAGACGGACAACATGTCCGTGGTCTGGTACATCAACAAACAGGGCGGAACCAGGTCCTATCCCTTATGTCGAGAAGCTCTCAGACTTTGGCAATGGGCGATCTCTTCTCAGCGGTTTCTGATAGCAACGCACATCCCCGGCAGGTCCAACCTATTGGCGGACAGGCTAAGCAGATCTATTCTGATGCCTCACGAGTGGTCTCTCAATCAGTCTGTAGTGGATCAGATTTTTCTGAAGTGGGGCACCCTTGTTGCGATCTTTTCGCTACCCCTCAAAACAGCAAGTGCCCAGATTACTTCACACTATTTCCTCTTCCAGGCCAACCCTTGAGAGACTCTCTAACCCAGGATTGGCCTCGGGACTTCTTTATGCTTTTCCTCCCTTTCCATTGATTCCACAAGTCATTCAGAAAGCCACCGCTTTGAGAGCCAAATTGATCCTCATTGCTCCATATTGGCCTCGACAAATTTGGTTTCCGCCTCTACATCATCACCTTCTGGTGCAGCCCTGGCATCTGGACCCAGTTCCGGATCTTTTGATCCACCAGTCGGGTCAGCAGCACCGAGCCATTCATTCTCTCAACCTCACTGCTTGGTTGCTCCACTTCCTTCCCTAGCCAGGCTACCAATGATTTCTGACTCAGTCAGAGACATTTTAGTGTCTTCTTTAAAGTCGTCCACTAGAACTGTTTATGCTAGCAAGTGGCGGCTTTTCTATTTGGGCAAACGCCAAAAATATTGATCCCTTCACCGCTCCTATACATTCTGTTTTGGATTTCCTGGCGGAGGTTTTTCATTCAGGATTGTCATCATCTACAGTCAAAGTACAAATGGCTGCTATTTCCAAATTTCATGTTGGCTTGCAGGACAATAACATCATGTCTCATAGGTTATGCAAAGCCTTTTTGAGAGGAGTTTTTCTCCTAAAACCACCTGTGAAACATCCTCCTCCGCAATGGGATCTGAACTTAATGTTGGCATCCCTAATTCTACCTCCTTTCGAACCGTCTGCTACGTGTTCTTTAAAGTTGTTGACATGGAAAACTATATTTTTGCTGGCTGTTACTTGCAAGAAGAGTTTCTGAGATTCAGGCCCTCTGTATTCGCTCACGTTATCTGGTGTTTCATAAGGATAGGGTTTCGCTCAGGACTAACCCTTCCTTTCTTCCCAAGGTTGTATCTCAAGCCAATATTAACCAATCTATTGATCTACCAGTTTTCTTTCCTAACTATTCTGACAGAGCTGAACAGAAGCTGCACTTTTGGATGTTCATCGTCAGCTCAGGTACTATTTACATAGGACTAAACAACTTAGAAAATCAGACCAATTGTTTGTCTCCTATGCAGGAAACAGGTTGGGTCTTCCAGTATCTAAAGTGACCTTATCTAGATGGTTGACTTCCACCATTTCCTATGTGTACTCTCTAACCGGCAAACAACTATCTTCTAAGCCAAAAGCTCATTCGACTAGGAGTCTATCCACTTCTGTAGCCTTTCAGGATAGACTTCCCATTGACACTATTTGTGCAGCAGCTACTTGGGCCACGCCTCATACTTTTGTGTCATTACAAGTTGGATTTGGCCTCCAGAGATAGGGCCAGTTTTGGTTCCACTGTTCTCAAGAGTCTGTTCCATTGAGCCACCCGGGATACAGGTGCTAGGACGCTGTCCCATCCAGCAAGAATGAAGGCGAGATTGACAACTTAACATTTAGAAGTTATGTACCTACCATAACGCTCCATGTTAGTTGTCTTCATCTCGCCTTCTTCTTGCGCCCCACCCTCCTTCCCCCTGGCCTGGACAGATCTTGGAGAGTTCCTATTAGATTGCTTCCTCTGGAGCATTGTTATGAGGACTTCTTTTAGGAACCATGGTTCCTAATTATATTAGGATAAGTCTTTAGCAGGGTTAGTTAGCTGCCAAACGAGATCTGAGGTAGTTCCGCCTTGCATCATGGGATATAGGGTTGCCTCGAGCTGGTAAAAGGAGTTCTCGAGCTAAAGCTAGTGCCGAGTCGGAGCCGAGGATCGGCTCCGAACCCCATCCAGCAAGAAGAAGGCGAGATGAAGACAACTAACATGGAACGTTATGGTAGGTACATAACTTCTAATTCTTGCTGAGAATATGATCTGAGCTTTTATATCCGCTTTTTTCAAACTTTTGATAAGTGGAACACATTCTTTTCTTTTTGTTATTATAGTGGAAGTGTAGTTATTATCAAACCTTATATTTTTTCCATTGACTTGTATTGGATTTCCTGACCAAGCTGTTCTCAGTACTAAGTCTTTGTCCCGTGTTGATAAAAACTTTACTGTAATAGATCTCACTGTAGCTGGAATCCTTGGAGAGAAATGATTTGGAAAGAGACCTATGAGCCCTCTCAATCCCAAATGGGAAGGACTCGGGAAGATTCAGTATTTTGGGCAGACGTTCATTTAAGAACAGGATCATGTTAATTCCTTCCATCTTTTCTGGTACTCCATATATTCTGATATTGTCCATTCTTGATCTAGACTCCTGGTCTTCTACTTTCTCTAATAGTTGGTTGTTTTGTTTTAGAAGGAATTCCAACTGAGTGTCATTTTGCATCTGTCTCCCATCAATTTCATTTACAGATTCTTCTATGGCTGCTAGTTAATCAGAATGTTTAGCAATTGTTTCTTTTAGGTCTTCTGTTTGTTTCTTACTTTCCTTTTTCATGTTCTCCATAATTTTTTCTAGGTTGTCCATTTTCACAGAGAGGTCCTGATTCTGGAAATTGTGTAAAGTTCTTTTTTCATGAAGCTGCCCTGAGGAGAGGCTCTTGTATGACTCATGGCTCTATCCAGTTGTACTAAGCTGTAAAACTTCTGACAGGAAATTTCTTGATAAAAGTCTCTGAAAACTTGAGTTTCTTCTTAGTAGATAATCCACAATATCAAGAAATATAACTTGTGAGAAGAAGCTTCAAAGCTTTTTAAGTTAAAACATAAAAATCCTGTCAGAAACTATATTTATAGGCAGAGCAACAGAAAAGTGCTGCTATCACCTTGACATCTTAACTATGCCCCCCCTTGTCTTATTTTTTCATGGCCACATTTATTCCAATACCTTGTTTTAAGAATACAATTACTCATCTCTTTTATCCTTTCATACCTGCATAATATCCAACCATCTTACTTATTAATTAAATTTTCATGTTCATTTTTGTTTGTGAGTTTTTTTAAACATTTTTACATGTGCAGTAATCATTTCCATCATTTCTGTGTGCCTTACTATATTTTCCAATATATATATATTTTTATGTTAAAACATAAACATTTCTGGGCAATACTTTAATTTAGGATATAAATAATTTTGTTTTGTACTTTAACTTTCGTTTATTCTTGGAGTACTAACTTTTATTTTCCCTTGGGGGGCCTGCTTTTTCTGTTTATAGCAAATTGTGTTCCCTTCCTTACTTCATTGTATTGCTACTAGGGTATTACCTGGTTATTTATTTTCATAATATAACAAAAACTACTATGAATCCCTCCTTCTCCTACTTCAAACTGATTCATAACTAGTACAGTACATGCACATAATCTTCCTTCTTTCCAGCTAGTGCTCACCATTAGCTGCCTAATATACTCAGTAATTTTCCTTTTATCTTCCAAGTTATCTGTCAAATTTTCATGTGTTTCCAAGCTATCCTCTGCACTATTTTTCTTTAGAAGTTTCTCTCCTTATCTTTTCATCTGTTATCCCCAGTATTTGTAAATCTCTTCTCTTTTCTGTTACCATATCTTAGCTATCTGCAAGCTGTGTGTCCAGCCTTCCCAAAGAAATAATGCTTCATCCTTTATCAGTATTTTTGGATTTATTTCCTTTGATAATGCATATGTTTATGGTTCTCCTTAAAATCCTGCAATTCCATGGTATAACTGACAATTTGCTGTAAAGGTCAGCATTAGTAACTGTTTATACAGTTCATATTAAATGGATCTGCCCCCAAATGTTAGTCCCTGGTGACCTAGGTTAGGAATCCCCCTTGTGGCCAGTCACGTCCTGTTCTCCCACTGCCTATAGAAGGCCCATCCCTGCATATAAATGCAGAGCTCACTTTAGCATTTGACTTCAACTTTCAGGGAACACCGTCTATAACTAGTTGCTATTAACAATTATTCTTGTGACTCATTAACATGATCTGTCTTTTCATAAATACTTTTATATGACAAAATATTTTAACCCCTATATATTTAGTTGCTGTGATCTTAACTGACATATTTTATAGTTCAACATGCCACATCTTTCAACCCCCAATCTCCTGTCTCTCCCTTTTTTTATTGTATTGATATTAAATCCTCACTTAAATGAAAACATCATCTTTACTTACTTTCTGCATCTTTTCAGCTGTTTTTAAAGTGTTATATGTTTAGTACTGATTTATATAAAGAGTAAAGAAATAAAATTGTGCTAATTTTACTAAATAAAGCACTGAATCTACTTAATTATTCACATGGCCGTTCTATATCTCTCTTCTAGTTTCAGCCATTGTCTTTTTCCAAGTCTCCTTTTTGATTTACTGCAGCAGACTCCCTTAATTGTTTTAAATTCTCTTGACTTGTCTAACATTTTTCTGTGAAATATTGTAAATAGCTCTGTAGGCATTTTTTCCTGTGTTCATGTTGTACAGTGTTTCCACCCTCTGCATTGATTTTCTGCAAGTCCTTTTTTCTTTTTAGTTTCTGATCAGAAAGCATTCCTGTAGTTCCAGCATGGAGCAGAATAATCATTGTTTTTGAATGCTCTTGTGTCTCCAGCTTTGCAAATAATTTCCTTTTTCCATAGGAGAGACAAAATTTTCTTCCACCTGTGAGTAGATTCAAAAATTCAATAACACGGGTCTGGGTTGTATTCTAGGAACACTGTATTGCAAAGGGCATTTACTCAATGGCTTGTTCAGTTTCAATACTTTTGCATGATATACCAGTCTATTCCTCTATAAGTATTTTGTCTATACAGTTCCTTCAGCTTGCTCTGAAATAGCAGTGAATCTTTTTATTCTCCCTCCGGGATCTAACTTCTGACTCCACAATCTTCGGCAGCATTTGTTATTGGTGAATTCATGTTGTGTCCTTTTCTGTAGTTTTCCCTCTACATTGACTGCAAATTCAAAATTGCATCAAAATGACTAGTGAGAGCATTTTCCATTTCTTTTAGAAATGATTATTTGAAACTGTTAGTTCAGGAGTGTGTGGCGTATCTTAAATATTTCAGAGTGCATCTGCTCACTCTTCCTTTCCACTGTAACCAATGCAAATTCTTGAGTTTCACCCTTTACTTTATCATCCCATCATGTTGCCAAAGTGTCAAGCTTCTCTACTGCTTTTTTAGGAGTATTCCACGTAGATTTTACTTTTTGCGTGACTTTTTATCTAGGATTAGTTTTTTCCTAGCTGACATAAATATTTGCAGTATATAATATATTGCTTGGTTCTGAGGAATTACAAGCTTTTCACAGTTTGAATGTAGTCTAGCCCAGAGCTGTGTTTTTAAGCTTTTGCCCTACCAGAAGTCCCTTGTTTAATTTGCTTATACTTAGGGGAACTACAACGTCATTGTGAAGGCCTTCCTCTTAAACTTCATTTACCTTCCCTTTTATGTCTTCCCCCAATAGGAAGTCATTGCAGTACCCACAGCTTTAGCCACCTTTTTCAGCTTTCTTTTAAAGTCTCTGAATTAGAGGTCTACTTTATTCTCTCAAAAGCTGAAAAGGGCGAATACAAATAGCGTGGCACGTAAAGAGCGAACTGCGAATACGTCGAACGAATGAATCCGCGAAAAGAGAAGTGTCGAATCTACATAGTTGGCCCGTCTGCGGTATAGCTCCGTAAGGTAAGTGTGCGATAGTTACGGACCTTAGGGTTAGGGTGCGGGTTAAGGTAAGTGAATAGGTAGGTAATGTATGTAAGGTTTAGTGTAGGGTTTTGTTAAGTGTATGTGTGTGGAATATTTAGTTTGTTTGGGTATAGCTCCGTAGGGGAAGTGTGCGGTAGTTACAGACTTTAGGGTTAGGGAGGGATTAAGGATAGTGCATAGATAATTCTGTATGTGGGATTTAGTGTAGGGTTAGTGGTGGGGTTTTTGTGGTTTAATTTAGGGTTAGAAGTAGGGTTTTGGTTAGTGTATGTATGTGTTTGGGTAGGTAGTGTGTTGCGGGCGGTGGGTTGGCCGACTATGACGGTTCGAGGTTTTAAATTTCGCGGTTTAGTATGTTCGGATTCACGGTTCGCTGTTTATGTGTCACGCTATTTGTATTCACCCTTTTAAGCTTTTGGGAGAATAAAGTAGACCCCTGAGTGTGTACTAGTATTTAGTACTGGCACAAGAATAGCTGTGAGCACTGAGCAGGTAAACTAGAACATGCACAATTAGTTTTAAAATAAACCTTGCAATAAATCTTGACACTGAAGTGGCTTTTTAACAGTTTTTTTTTTTTTGCTTGAATGTTAATTGTCCCAATGTGGCAAATATCAAGACTTCTTCCTCCAAATAGCCACAAGCCCATTTGTTCCAACAGTGCTGGTTATTCCCAGCACAGATGCAAGAGCCTTCCAGAAGAACTGTCATCCAAGCAACCATGTGGGTGCTTTCTGTTCCTGTCCACATCCCCCTCTTCTGCTGCCAGAGTCAAGCACCCTTATCTCTCATCCCAAGAAAGTGGCTTGTATCACAAGGCGTTATGGTATCCTTTCAGTCTGCCACTGGGCTTGGAACTACTTGGCATCCTACCATCGGCAGCTTCACGTTGTACTAAATGTGATAATTGGAGGCATTTTTGTTGAGTCCAAGGTCTGTCACCTGGCAGCTGAGGCATGAGAACCATATCACCGCAGATGGCCTGCACTCTCCTCTGAATTTTGCACACTTCCATGCAAGCACCCCATCTTGGGATGCCCCACCACTGTCCATTGGTTACCAGCCAACATAATATACTGACTTTTATCTGCATAGGAGTAAATAGCCAGCGAGGATCCACTATTTCTTTAACTTAGCATGGGCAAGTCAGGAAGGCCACTCCCTCACATACCCCTGTAAAGCTCTTCCAATTCCCAAACTGCAGAATCTATGGTAAGAAAGGTGCAGACCATCCTTCATGAAGCAAATTGGACTGTTGATCATCTCCTTCCAGGATGACACATGCTTGTTTCCTTCAGAATGATACCAGCTACTTGTCCAGTTGTTAAAGCCAAGTATCTGGCTTGTTTTTTTTTTTACAGGCTGATGAGTGGTGATTCATCACTGTGACGTAGCAGAAATTCCCTGAGGCTGCAAGAGCAAAATGTGTTTTTTTTTTTTCATTGAATTGCACTTCCTAACACATATAGTTGTGTTATACAGCTAATCTACTACATTTTGCATTGTTATAAAGGTTTTTTTTCTGTTACACTGCATTCTTGTACTGTTTTATACTGTTTTAACTGTATTTACATTGCTGAGTAGTGTTTCATTACTGTAACTGCTTTTTTACTGCATTACCTAACTGTAAATTGCTTTTTTTCATACTGGGAGTTGTATTTTCTGTTTGTGAGTGCTCTATCTGCACTTTTCTGTGCATTTTCCCAGAGTTTTCTGTGTTCTAGTCAAGTAGCATAGTCTGGATACAGGTTCGCTGCATCCAGGTGTCGTTTTGCTTGCCGAGTTTCCTGGCAGCCATCTTGTGCTGGTAAGGGCCTACCTTCTCTGTTAGTGAGAGTAACAGGGCTGCTTGACCGTCTCTAGTATGAGTGATTGGTTGAAAGTGCAGGGGCTAGCAGGATTCAGTAGTTATCTGAGCTTCTAGATTCTTCCATCTGTGTTGTGTGCAAGGCTCCACTTGTTTGTTCATCGCACACCACTGCTGTGCTGATTTAACCCATTGCAAGGTATTCCAGATTCAAATTTTCCCTTACTAGCACTCACTCGATCCTGAGGTAATGAAGCTTCTTTACAGCCTCTGTACAAACACTAGCTGCTAGTATCCATTTTAGATCTTTACACCTACGCCCCCTTAGCTCATCCTCCTCATTGATTCTGACAAATATGGATGAACAGTTTCCTACAGTTTCTCCTGCCAATGTGGTTGATGTGGGCATCCTGAGACAGTGTAGCAACCATCTCATGTACATGGACAACCCTCTCTTACTACCACCTAGGAACATAATTTGTGAGAGATGCAATTGCATTAAAAACCTGGAGTCTGTGCTCTCTCCCTCATAAGCTAGTATACCTGGCAGTGAGAAGGTTGTCTGCACAAACACCACACCTCAAACATCACCCACACCAACACAACACACACCCACATATGCGGAGGTTCTTAACAAAAATATGCCTAAACAAGAGACCTCCAAGACAAAAACACATGCAAACTCCACAGCCTACCACACCACATACAGTTCACAAGCCTGTGTCTCACAGCCGTCCAGGCTTAACCATAAACCCAATATATTAATCATATGAGACTCCATTGTGAGACACACAGATGTGCCCCTCACCAGGCTGGATAAGGCGAAAGTCATGGTAAGTTGTTTGTCAGGTGCCAGAATCCACCACATCACCCATGCACTCAAGTACCTCAACAAGTACTGCTATGACTCTGTCATAGTACATGTTGGTGTGAATGACTTCAGATGTTACCTTTCTGGACTACATGAAGAGATATGATTGAGCTCACCAAATATGTGTTCCAGGCAGGTATATCACTAGCCCTGAATAACAGTCTACTGTCACCCAGAATGATGCCTCAATACAAATAAAAAATGATTGACTTTAACAATTGGCTTAGTTTCTGGTGTCATTCTAAAGGGATATGACTGACAGACCATGATGCTTTGCCAGAGATGACTGCATCTGTCTCCGTTGGACTTCAGGCTCCTGGCAAAGGCTGTTGCCTCCCTTATAGTGCCTTTTTATGCAATGTCATGAAGTCAAAACTACCAACATGAGAATCCCATCTAAATTCAATTTAAAGGTCATGCTGCTGAACACTAGGAGTCTCAACATGAAACTGCACTCATTGCAAGCATTCTTAACCCTGGAAGATGCTGACATTTGTGGAGTCGCAGAAACCTTGTTCAAGTCTGTGGAGAGCACCCCAGCCTTACCTGGTTACTCATCCTGTCATACATACAGACCCCAAACTGAGGGCAGCAAAGCCAAAGTAGGTGGTGTTTCATTATATATTAAAGATATACAGCCCGCCAGACTGGTCAAACAGTATGACTCACAGGAGATGCTCCAGGTACTGTTAATGGTTGACAAGACCCCTATTCAAATCATATTTAGCTACAGGCCCCCAACATTGACTAAGAACACCCACGCCACCTACCTGAACCTCCTCGAATCTATTAAAATTCAACACTATACCCTGATCCTGGGCAATTTTAACTGCCCAACCATCAAGCCAGAATACAAATGCTCAAAGATCCCTTGACTTTGTCAGTGCCAGTGCCTTGGACCAACTGCTTGACACCCCCGCAACAGCTGACAACATCTTGGACTTGGTACTAACCAACATAGGAATTACACTGCAAGATCCCCGCAGTGTCATCATCCCTGGTAAGATCAGACCACATATCGGTCACCTTTAAAGTCACAATTTCCCCTGCCCCCCTCCCCCCAGCTAGGGTTAAACAAAAAAAACTTCTCCAAAGCTGATTATAATCTCCTGAGGGAAGGTCTAAACAGCTTCACAGCCCCTGCCTCAACAGTAGAAACTGGCACTAATATCCAAACCTACACCAAAGTACTGTATGACCACTTATACAAATGCATGGAGTCAGCAGTACCTGACAGGACAAAATCCTCCTCCTCAAAGAAGAGTAAACCTATCTGGTGGACATCCATCTGGACTGTACAACAAAAGGAAAACATTGCTGCCAGGATCAAGAAGGAACAGGTGGCAAATTGGAAGCAATCTCTCCTTTGCCTAAACAGGCAGATAAGGGTATTAGTGAAGTCCTCCAAGTCTAATTTTGAATCCAAATTGGCCACGTCTGCTAAAGACAATCAAGGCCTTCTTCACATATGTCTGCATTCCAAGGGGAAACACCCATATCTGCTTAGAACTGATGGTCAAGGACACCATGTACACAAGTGTCATGGATATAACCAGTCTGCTGGCAGACAGGTTCAGTGAAAACTTCACCCCTCTGTCCCCTCTCCATCAGTAATCCAGGATATCCCCAGCACCTGCCCCCCCCCCCCTTTTCTCTAGGGAACACGTCATTACCACCCTCTCAAAGGCTAAAAATACAGCTTCCATGGGACTCGATAACATCCCAGGCTGCATCCTGCATCAACTCCGGCAGGAACTCGCAGCACCATTAGGCACCCTATTTGGATCTGTATTAGGTCTCCGAAATGTTATTCTGGCGAACACCTATTCATCGACCCATATTCGGCAAAAATCGCTTCAGCAATTCACTGAATTTATTAAGGGCAACAAAATAGTTGCCCGAAGCACAATGGACAACTACAGAACTTTGCCCTTTTCTCCACTGTAGTGTGATTTCGGAGTTGGTATATGTAGTTGGCGGGATGTGTGGGGTGTAGCCCCCCACTTGGTTGAGTTCGAGTCAACTACAAGTTTGTCCATTGTGGAAAATTCAGCAAATCACTGACGTAATTTTTGTTGATTAGGGGTCAATGACAAGGTGTTCTCCGAATAACATTTCGGCAAACTAATATAGACTCTCCCTATTCGACCTAAGCCTGAGTACTGGTTTCATCCCAGCTGAGTGGAAGATGGCCACAGTCGTCCCTCTGCACAAAGGTGGAGGGTCCACCAATCCAGGCAATTATAAGACCCATCAGCCTAACCAGCCTGATTTGTAAGGCCATGGAATGCATCATCATGGACCACATTAACAAGAACATGGGCATCGTCCAAATGCTTGAGCCTACACAGTTTGGTTTTGTCAGGGTGAGATCATGCCTGTTAAATTGTTAGACTTCTTTGAGTCAGTCACCAAAGCCATGAACGAGGGAAGATAGTGCATGCCACCTACTTTGACTTGGCCAAGGCCTTCAACACTATTCCCCACTTGGGCATAATAGATAAACTAGCCCAGCTTGGTTTAAATCCTTAATTGACAAGATGGGTAGCTAACTGGCTCACTGATAGAACTCACTTAGTCAGAATAGGGGAAACTACCACAAGTAGTAGATTTGTAATAAGCAGCCTACTCCAGGGATCTGTCTTGGGGCCCCTGCTGTTTGGGATATACTTATTTTTGAGGTGCAAGCCAAAACAAGAGGTCTATGGCTGACCAAGTTTGCAGATGAGTGCAAGCTGGGCACTGTAATCAACTCCCCTAGTGATGTAGACATACTATAAGAGGGTCTCACCCAGACAAATGACTGGTGCCAGAAACATGACCTCAAACTAAATGCTAAAAAATGCATCATCATCATCCCCTTTGGGGATAGTGATGTCTCCACAAATTATCACATTAATAACAATGTCCTAAGCACACAAGCAGTTGTTAGGGACCTGGGCACCCAAGTTGACAGCAATCTAACGTTTGACCACCTTGTTGCTTCCATTTTATGGAGAGCTTCCTACATGGTTCATCTCATTAGTAAGGGTATGTCTTCCATGAACGAGGAAGTCATAACTTCCCTGTATTCCTCCCTTATCAGGCCCATCATCAAGTATAACACCCCTTTCAGCGTGTACCTAGCAAAGCACATGCAGCAGCTGGAGAGACCACAAGAGGTTTCTAACCAGGAGAATGCAGGGTTTCAAAAATCTGTTCTACATGGATAAGCTAAAAACCTGTACCTCTACTCCATCTCCTACAGACTCCACAGTGGTGATTTGTGCCTGGCATACAGAGCAATCTCTAATCCCACATTGATGAAATTGCTGCATATCTGCAAGCCAAACTCCACTCGCGTGACCCGCACACACAACCATATCTTGGTCTGCAACATCAGTAGGACTTGCTGGCAGGACAGATATGTCTCCCAGAGACTCTCCCATCTGTGGAATAGACTCCCTGTCCACGTCAAGCAGAGTACTTCATTATCCCTCTTTAAGAGGAACCTGGATGACTGGATGGTAAATAGAAAATGCTCTCAATGCATCCAAAACCAAAATCATGATCTCTACCCCAGCTAAAAACACCTCTCCCCCACTTTCAAAGCACCCAAAACCACTTTGCTTTCAAGACCATGCTCTATTCCCATCTTTCTTCTCACTGGGAATGCTCATGCTCTCACCCCACCTGACTCCCTCTATATCATTTCTGCTCCCCCATCCTTTTTTTCTCCATTCTCAAAACTCTACCTAGTGACTCCCTTCATTTCATTTCCACTCCCCTTTTTCCTTTCTCATAACTCAGCCTAGTGACTCCCTTCCTTTCATTTCCACTCCCTCTCCCTTTTCCTTTCTCATAACTCCCCCTAGTGACTCCCTTCATTTCATTTCCGCTCCCTCTCCCTTTATTCCTTTCTCATAACTCACCCTACTGACTCCCTTCATTTCATTTCCACTCCCCCTCCCTTTTTCCTTTCTCATAACTCACCCTAGTAACTTCCCTTCATTTCATTTCCACTCCCTCTCCCTTTTTCCTTTCTCATAACTCACCCTAGTCACCTTTCACTGTTCTACTCTCCTCTTCTAATTCTTCCTACCTCTCACCTCATAAAACTTTGAGTGCATAAATGCCTGCACTCCAAGTTATACTTATGTACTCCAAAATACTTATGTTTTAATTTCATTCAATGCTTTGTTACAACACCTTGCTCAAATGTTGTTATTCTGTCTTCTATATTACTTTGTTTTAATAGTTTTTGAAAATTGTATTGTACTTGTTAACTGTGATATTATTTATTTTATTTTACTTTTGTTAACCAGGAAAGTCCGATTGGACACAGGTCCTTTTTAGCGGAGACCCGGGGAGAAAAGCTCTCGATACAGTATAATACAAGTTAGGATTTCATTACATCTATGAATATATTCCAGCATGCAGTAGTTAGATATTAACATCTTGTTATCAGTACTATATAAACGTATATTATAGACTCATTTCAGCATGTGGTAGGCAGAGTTTTACATTTTTGGTAGTAGGTTTATAAGCAGTACAATGTCAGATATTAACATCTTGTTATCAGAACTATATAAAAGTTTATTAGAGTCATTTCAGCATGTAGTTGGCAGAGTTTTACGTTTCTGGTAGTAGGTATATATGCAGTACATTGACAGATTGAGAGTAGTACAGTATTTGGGAAAAACAGTACAGAAGTTTTTGTAGCAGTGGTGGTAGTACGATGTATATCCAGTACTTTGTCAGATTAGAAGTAGTAAGGTATCTGAGAGAAAAGGAACAAGATGTTTTAGGAGTTCACTCAGAAAATTCTGTATGCTTGGGGTAGACAGGTCTTACTTGCTTAACTAGAGGAAGTAATAGCTGATTATTGGCAGATGAATTAATTTTCTATTTAGATTAGAAATATTAGCTTTGTAATTGTGTATGGAGCTTTTCACCCTGGGTCTCCATTAAAAACAAGCTAATTTTGGCCCAATGGACTTTCCCGGTTAACAAACTGCAAATAAATAAATATACCCCTGGGATTCCACCTGCGTCCCTGCTGGACAGGGCCGTCATGTGTTGACTTGTGGGAACATGGGCTAATTTATTGGCTAGGCTTATAAGGGCCTCAGGGCCAGCAGCCTAGTAACGTTCTATGATCTTGTCTTTGTTTCTGGGTATTGTTCTGGATGAGAGTAGAGGGTAAAATTCTACTTGGGGCCAGAGTCTTACCTGCATTTGACACTTTTTAATATAAAACACCAGTATTTCTCTCTCTCTGTCTCTCTCTCTTTTTCCTGGTCCTTCTGAGTTGAATGCCTCAGATCTTTTACACTTGCATGAGCCACCACCCAAGTTCTTAGTCATATTTGCCCAGTTTGAGTAACTGTAGGGCCCTCTTGAATTCACAGTTCCTGGCTCCGGAAAGGCTGTCACCTTGTATTTGACTCTAAACTCACTGAACTGGACTGTGTGCTGAGGATGAAACCACCAGTAGCTACTAAGATGTTTCTGGATTCTTACTAGAACTTCATTAAGAGAGTCTGTTTCTCAGTGGGTCTGTATTTTGAAATGGAAAAAAAATAGCATGTCCTTCCTTCAAACCAGCACCCAAGGCAGAACTGAAATTTCTGTCATGGAAAACTCAAATAATTTGCTGGAAATTACCTTAGCAAGAAGAATTTCAGACTTCAGTCTTTGTGTGAAAAAAGGTAGGGAAGTCCTATAAACAAACTCCACTTTATATACCCAAAATAGCTGCAGAAGGTAACTTAAGCAAATTGAGATTCACATTTATCTGGAGAGGAGAAAACATTTCGTCTGAATTATTTGTGTCTTGTGCCGTTAATAGAATTAGAAGAGTATGTAAAACCACATTTTTTCGGTAGTTATCCAATTGTTTCAAGTACTGTCATAAGAAACATTGAAGGCAGTTAATAGTTTGGTTTGGGGCTTGTTCTGCAAGAGTTGTGGCTACATCCCATGATTTATTTTTCAACAATTCTTCCATGGACAGCATTATGCTGGCTGTGACTTGGCTTCTCAGAATACATTTTGTAAGATTTTTACAAGCTGGATGTGTTTTCCCCCCAGAGATTCTACTGGGGCCACAATTATTTGGGGTAGTTTTTCAGGATACCATCCAGAAGGGTCATCTGGAGATTATTTCCATTTAGTGAGGAGTATGAGCCAAACCATGTAATATTTGAAATATATGCACTTTTCATAATGGAGTAAGATTGGTGGAAATGTAAGGAGGATAAACCATGGCCATGTATACATAGTTTCTTGTTGTGTTCCATTATGCATGGGTACAGCAGATTTGGAGAGGGAATGCAGAACTTGGGGCATTATGGGTGTGTTACCCATCCCTCTCTAACATAGATGACGAACAGATGGAGTAATTTGTGTAGATGCTTCATTACATAGAAACGCATCAGGATGGATAGCAGCATCATAAAATATAAATGAACTGATTAACAGACCTTACAGACATACATGCTTACATCTCAACAGCTTACTACAAAATGGCAGTCTGGCTCGCACGTGCTCAGTATTTATACACTTGTGCAAGCTTTAGATAGCTTCTTGAAGATACACACACGCGCACACACACACACACACACACACACACACACACACACACACACACACACACACACACACACACACGCACACACTGATCTACAGGTGAAAGGGTAGAGTTGAATCCTGGGAAAGTTTAGATTGGTGCTGAGCAGAATGGGATGATGCTTAAGTCCTAGTGGTGAAGAGGATGAACCACAACCATGTAGATCTGCTGCTGTGGTTAAGCACATAACTCTGGAGTCTGTGATATTAATTCTCCACTTATGAACTCATACTGGCAAGATACAGATAAATACAACAACAAACAATCCCTCTCAACATTCCAGATTTTTGCCTTATGTTTTTTGTTGTTGTTGTGTCTTTCGGCTTATCCCGGTTAGGGGTCGCCACAGCGGAACTCCGGTCTGCTAATGTTTGGTAGTGGATTTTTACGTGCCGAGTTACCAGCCCTGACGCATAACCTTCAACGAAGGCACACCCATTCACGCATGCCTCCACACAGAAGACGCTCTAGCTGAGAATCGAGCACGACAACGTCTTGCTGTGAGGCGACAGTGCTACCGCAGCACCACTACCACGGGTTGCCTCATGTTTTTTGTATGTTCCTCATAAAATCTGAGGCTTTCTGGCAAATCACTGAGGATTTCAGTCACTAAATAATGATAAACATTTGAAACTGAGATTTCATATACAGCATGATAATGCAAAACATGGCATTCTAACAACTTTCTAAGTTTATAAGAGCAATATTTAAAATCTTTTCCTATTTTTCAACCTTTGTTGCCCCCATTATTTTGGCTCTGTACAGATTTCTTGTGCTATGGGGCTGAAAGGTATGCAACAAACTATTTAGTGGAATCAAAAGTTTAAGAAGGTATAATGCAGAGTAAAAGAGGTATTATGTAGGTTTCAAATCAGCATATTTGTAAAAACAGGTCTGGATTAAATAAATTACAAGAACGACTTGCTTTTCTTATCAAATCTTCCAGCTTTAACTGAGCTATGTTTGATTGTAAAAGGTTGAAAGCAGTAATAAAATATTATTCAGTTATGTCATAAAACTGTAAGGGGAAAAATGGGGATGTAATATGTTACCCGTCAACAGTGATGTCATCTCTTAGCCCAAAGATATAACAAATGAACTTGCAGAAGAATTTTGTGCAAACTTTATAATAAGCAAAGACATTTGTGTCCGAGTGCTGTATAGTCATAGGGAGATGTACTGTCTGTAGTTATATAATGGATATATGGGTAAGTGTTGCCAAAAGTAAAAAGTTTTCCATGGACAAGACCCTATACCTGGTGGCTTCCTATGGAATCAAGGAAAGCCTAACTAAACTCATAACCATTGTGTTAAAGTATTAATACCAGTGGCGGCTGGTGACTTCAAATCAAAGGGGGGGGGGGCTGCAGGAGACAGATGAATGGGAGGGGTCAATATGAAGGGGTGTGGCCAACTATAAAGGGGAGAAGCTATGCTCAAAATCACAAAAACTAACTTTAATTAAATACGCTGCCCTGGGTGCCAAACCGTCATTATGAGAGTCCAATCAGGACAAAATGAAGTGTAGAAGAATAAAAATATTTCAGTGCATTGGCTGCATGACAGCTTTCTTAATATCTAGATGGAAACAAAAAGGTTGTGAGGCATAAAAAAATAAATTACTTTTTAAATACATTACTCGAATGCCAGTCAAAATCAAGTATAAGAAAAACAAGCAGCACTCAACTCAAACCACGTCTCCTTGCACTGCAGTTCTAATTATAATTTATATTCAGCTTTATTAAAGTACCAAGTAACACACTGAAAGTAGAAATCTCTGTGATGCCCCCACTTGTAAAAATGTTTCTTATTTAAAAAAGACCTGCTGCCTGACAACTATCTACTTGTTTCATGGGGAAAACATGATCAAAGTAAAAAACGAAAAGCAAACAGCAAACAAGAAACAAGCTCAAGATGTTCTTTCAGCTTTTCCCGGTTAGGGGTCGCCACAGCGGAACTCCGGTCCGCTAATGATTGGCAGTATATTTTTACATGCCGAGTTGCCGGCCCTGACGCACAACCTTCAACGAAGGTACGCCCATTCATGCATGTCTCCATACAGAAGACGCTCTAGCTGAGAATCGAACAGGACATCGTCTTACTGTGTGGTGACAACGCTACCGCAGCACCACCACCGCAGTAAGAAACAAGCTCAATATACATTGCTTAAAGGATTACTGTACAGGTTATGGACCACACATGATTGGCTTTCTGTTTAGTTTACGGGTAAAGCCTGCAGAGATGACTGGAAGTCTCCAAGTGTAATGAGCTTCTTAAAATAATGTAATCTTGTCCTTTATTACAAATACTGTCATATGCATTTCAATACCCAAGGCTTCTACAGTATCTAGTTAAGTATTCTCTGCATGGCAGCAACAGAAAGGCTTTCAATGTTGGCAATTCTTTAACAGTATGCTTATTAAAGCTTACTTGCATCTTACGATCCCAGACAAGCTTACCTGATGGTCATTAAAGCATTGCTACTTAAACACAGAGCAACAGGCACTTTGAGTAATAAGCATAAATCAACAGTACAAACATATGTTTGTTAGGAACCAGGATGGGAATTAGTCCAAAATGCCAAAAAATACACCGAACCTACAGACATTGCCAACATCCTAGCTGACAGGTTCAGCGCAAACTTCTCCCCTTCCCACCAAAAGGGCAAATATAGTGCTGTCCCCCTGACATCTCAGATGCTGAGGTAAGAGCTGCTCTCTCCAAAGCAAAAAAACACAGCATCAATGGGACCAGATGGTGTCCCGGGCTGCGTTCTACATGAACTCCAAGAAGAGCTAAACCCAAACATAAAACTACTGTTCAGTCTCAGCCTTACTACAGGATATGCACCCAAAGAGTGGCGTACAGCAACAGTGGTCCCTCTCCACAAAGGTGGTGCCTCAATGGATCCTGGAAACTATCGCCCCATAAGCCTGACTAGCTTGGTCTGCAAAGCTATGGAAAGGATCATCATGGACCGCATAAATAAAGATATTGGGGACCTACAGACACTGGATCCTACCCAGTTTGGCTTTAAGGGCAGATCCGGCCTATTAAACCTGGTTGATTTCTTTGAAACAGTCACCAAGGTCATTGACGAGGGGAAGGTAGTCCACACAGCCTACCTGGACCTCGCAAAGCCTTCGATACAATACCCCACTTGGGCATTATAGATAAGCTCACCAGCTTAAATATAAACCCCTATGTCACTAGATGGGTTGCAAACTGGCTCAAGGACAGAACCCACATGGTTAGAATTGCTGGAGCCATGTCAGACTCCAAACCAGTTACAAGTGGCATCCCACAAGGCTCAGTCCTGAGACCTCTCTTGTTCGGTATATATTTCTCGGAGGTACAGGCCAACTCGGAAGGACTGTGGCTGACCAAGTTCGCAGATGACTGCAAACTGGGTGCCATAATAGACTCTCCAGCCGACACAACCATCCTCCAAAAGGGCCTCATAGAAACAGACAACTGGTGCTAGAGCCATGGCCTCAAGCTAAACACCAAAAAGTGTATAGTCATCCCCTTTGGCAAAAACAAAGTGCCCACAAATTACCACATAGGTGGTAATCCATTAAGTACAGAAGAAGTAATTAGGGACCTGGGGACCCAAGTTGATAGCAATCTCTCATTTGACAACCACGTGGCCAAAGTGGTTAGAAAAACATTTTATATAGCCCACCTAATCATGAAGGGATTCACATCTAGATCAAGGGAGGTCATCGTGCCTCTTTACTCATCCCTCATCAGGCCCATAATTGAGTACAATGCCCTTTTGGGATGTACCTTACCAGACACCTGCAGCAACTGGAAAGACCCCAAAAGTGCCTCACCAAGAGGATCAAAGGGCTCAAACAGATGCCATATGCTGCCCGGTTAAAGAAACTCCAGCTCTACTCAGTGGCATGCCGCCTGCTCAGAGGCGATCTGTGCCTGACGTATAAAGCCATGTCCAACCTGGAATTAATGGACATGCTGCACCTCAGAAAATCCAAATCCCATCGAGCTACGCACTCGAGAGACTTGAACCTCAGCACTGAAATAAATAGGATATGCTGGAGGGACAGATTCATAACCCAGAGGCTCCCTTCACTCTGGAATAAAATCCCAGTCCAGGTTAGGCAGAGTCCCTCATTGACTCTCTTCAAGAGGAATCTTGATGAGTGGATGGGAGATTGTAGGTTTACCCCGGGTATCACTTCTGTGTCACTGTTAGACAGAGGCACAGTATACTAACCTCGAAAAAGGGCATAGCAAAATTAATTTAAAATGGGTGGCGAAAGCCAAACACACTCTGGCTAGGCTTATAAATGCCCTAGGGCAGATAGCCTAGTATGAACCTATGAACCTGTATGACAAACCAGACCATTCTGCAAAATCAAGGACAGATGAAAAGCCACTGTAGTACTTGTGTCTACCTTGGATGGGAAGATACTCTGCACATTTACACTGCATAACTACTCATTGCCTTGCTTGGACACATCCAGAGTCACTACATGGGGGAGTGGAGTGCAACAAGTGTGTTACAATTTGAAATGTCTCTGGCTGACTGTGATGGCCGTGACACATTTGTCATACCTCTCAACCTCAGAGCAAGAAATCTGGACAAAGCCATACATAGAAGTAGGACAAAGGGCCAACATTTTTTAAATATTGCTCTTATAAACTTAGAAAGATAATAGAATAGGTCTTGCATTAGTATGAATTTTCTGAAGGGTATGAAATCTGAAACTTAAATGTCTGCCATTATTTTCTAACTTCAGTCTTTAATGATTTGTCACTAATTTGCCAAAAAAACAAAACAAAAAACAAAAAAAATTTATGAAAAATGGACCAAAAATGTGATGCAAAAATACAAAATAGCCACACAATACAGCTGGGAACCTGTCAAAGAAGGGACACTTTAATATTAGTACTGCTAACTTGAGCAGCTGATAAAATAAAATAATCTACATGCATTTCTGAAATAAAAGTTATCTATAACTCTGATTATTACAGTTATTTCTTAATTGTAAACCCTCCATGTTTTCTTCCAAAATTGCTATTTTGCAGAGGGATTATTAGGGGGAAGAGCAACATTTTGAACCAAAATCGGGGACAGTTGAGAGATTTGGCTATGCCTAATTCTATAAAGCAATTCATTTGCATGTACCTCTCAATCTGTTAATACAATATATCTGGACAAGGCAAAATATATTGGGGGAACATATAAACAGTACTAAAAATTGCTCTTGTATAAAGTGAGACAGTTGATAGAATAACAGGTCTTACTTTTGAATGCATTTTTCTGAAGGTTATGTAGTCTGAAACTCAGTGTGTCATTATTTAGTGACTTAATTTCTAAATGATTTGCCAGAAAACCACAAATGTTATGAGGAACAAACCAAAAATAAGAAGCAAAAATCTATTCATTCTTTGAAAATCTGGACAGTTGGGAGGTATAGTTCAGCTGGGGCTGTCTGAGTTTGCCGCCCTTCCCCCTCACAACATGGTCGAATGGAGCCTCCCCCCTGCAGCCATTCCAATGATCCATTACTTGGCTATTTCACTCCATTTACCATAAACACTAATGTGCATACTGCTTTACTTCTATGATGATTTGGACTTCATTTGAAAGTTTTATTTTGCATTTTACAGCACAAACACTAAGACATCTGCTAAACAAAGCAATGCAGTCTCGCAATGAAAACAGACTTAGCATTAAAACTTCTCTGCCCTTGAAACTCACATTCATTGAAACAGCATTGAAACCCACATTCAAAGAAAATACATTTTGCCAGTGGCAGATAAAGATTAATTCTGGGCTGTTTTCAAATCATAGGCCCCTTGCATATAAAACATACATGTACTCTTTGATACACCTTCCTGATTGTACTAAATTATATTCCTTGTACAATACAGTACAGTTGTTAGAGGGTGTTTTAAATTTATTAAACAATGAAACAAAACGCATGCACCAATAATGACAAAACTGCCCAATTCAGAACATTTTTCCAGTAAACAATGAAACAAAATGCATGCACCCATAATGACAAAATTGCCCAGTTCAGAACATTTCCATCATAAAAGTCTACTCAAACTTCTGCAGTTCGCCATTATCAGTAAATATGCACAATTCTACAGTCCACCATTATCAGTAAATATGCACAATCTCTGAAGAAGTAAAAGTCATCTAAATAATTCCACATTAAAGAAATCTGTAACTAATGAAGAGGTTGCTGCTAGCAAACACCTTTATATTTCATGGTTTCATCCAAAAATAAAGTGTCTGTTGGCCCTGAGGAATAAATTGCCTATATTACCTTAAAAAATGATAAGCTAGTAGTATTGCAATAGGAAATGGATGGCAAACTGATAACAGGCTCATAGTTAGTATCTTCGCCAAGGAAGACATTATCAGTACGGCAGCATCCACCCCTTGTGGGAGTAGAACCCACAGCCTTCTACATCAAAAGGAAGTACACAACCTGTTGTGCTATTAACAATGCAAGCAGTCCTAGCATAAGCAGCACTAAACTTCTCTTCCCCTGCAGCTCTCAGCTCCTTGTAAAATCTACTCATTACTCAACTGCATTTCAACCTCACAGCACAAGAAATCTGGAAAAAGCCAAAATTGATTGGGGGGTGGGGGTGGCAAAAGCCCAAAAACCAGGGACACATTAAACATTACTTGTATAATCTTGGAAAGTTGCTAGAATAAAATGCTGTGTTACCACCATACATTTTACTGCCAAGGTCCCTGTGCAAAACAGTCAGAGCAATATACCACTACGCCAAATCAGCTGCTTTGTGGAAGAAAAATGCTGCGTTACCACCATACATTTTACTGTCAAGGTCCCTGTGCAAAACAGTCAGAGCAACATAGCACTACGCCAAATTAGCTGCTTTGTGAAAGAGGAGGAAGTCTGAAACTTAAATGGCTATCATTTCGTGAATTCAATTCTCACCATAGCGGTCAACCTCTTAGCACAAAACACCTGGACAAACCCAGTAATGAGGGAATACAGCCCTCAAACATATTCAGTGAATTCAATTCTTGCCATAGCTGTCAACCTTAGCTCAAAAAACCTGGACAAAGCCAGTAATGGGGGAATACAGTCCCAACAATAGGGACAAATTTCAAATATTCATCTTATAAACTTATGAAGTCTGAAATTCAAATGCCTGTCAATTTTACTTCTGACGGAACAAAAACAGTTTTCGGCAGATACCCAGAGAGAAATACTGCAGACACGTCTTTGTAAAATGGCAGGACACCAGAGCAAATCCACACAAACACAGGGAGGAGATGCAGACTCCACACAGAAGGCACCCCAGCCAAGAATCAAACCAGAAAACCTATAGCTGTGAGGCAACAGTGCTACCACTGCACCATCAAATATGTAAGGAATTAAACATTCAGAAACCTGAAGTCTGAAATTCAAATGTCTGTCAGTTTTATTTAACATTTGTTAACCAGGACAGTTGGAGTTGGAACAAAAAAACAATTTTCAGCAGAGGCCCAGGAAGAAATAATGCAGACATGTCTTTGTAACATGCGAGGGCACAAAAGCAAACCCACACAAACGCAGGGAAAAGATGCAGACCCCACACACAAGGCATCCCAGCCAAGAATTAAAACTAATAACCTGCAGCTGTGAGGCAACAATGCTACCACTGCACCATCAAATATCAAGCATTTAAACATTTAGAAACCACAGATATTATGAGGAATAGAACAGATCAAATATGAGGCAAAAATCTGCAAATTTTTTACAAATGGTGGTGGTTAGGGAATTCAGGCCCTTAACACCTGCATACAAGGTACAGGGTTCAAGCCTGAGGTATTCCCTACTACACCACCACCATGCGTTTGCTCTAGCCACCAGTATATAGCAACTGGGGTATTTTACACACACACACACACACACACACACACACACACACACACACACACACACACACACACACACACACACACACCTACCTGTTTAAATGCGTCAGATCCAAGCAGCAGTACACTTCCAAGTCCATGAAGTAGCCCGCTCGACATCCATGAAGCAGCAGTACAAT
The DNA here is from genome assembly GCF_019279795.1 of Protopterus annectens. Taxonomy (NCBI): domain Eukaryota; kingdom Metazoa; phylum Chordata; order Ceratodontiformes; family Protopteridae; genus Protopterus; species Protopterus annectens. Next base: position 1,500,301,896 of record NC_056732.1, on the reverse strand, counting down.
TCGACATCCATGTCTGCGATGAAAGCCCCGAATTCATGAAGCAGCAGTAACAAGTCCACCCTCCATGAAGCCCGCTGGAATCCAAGTCCACGATGAACAAAATCCCCCACGAGAGCGTAAAACCTATCTCTCCTGATTGGTCCTGTCTGCTGATGAAGCAGTCCGGAGATTCCTGGGCATCTGCGGGGCAGTCTGAGTGCGTCTGCGCAGAGTTCGTTTTGGGACTCGTGAAAAAACATTTTTTGTTTTCTTTTTTCTTTAATTTTATGTTTCACGGTTTGTTTTTCTTTTTGTTTGTAGGTGGGAGGGCTGCAGTCCTATAGCATGAGCCGCCCCTGATTAATACACATGCCTGACATATGCCAGTAGGCTGTAGAGGTACCAATTTTGCAAAGGCAGGATAAGGAGGTGTTATCATGATCAATAATCTTTGTAAAGTGTTGGACAGATTCATAATACAAATTATCCAGAAGATGGAAGGCCCTAGATTTGTTAGATGTAGAAAAATATGCATGCATTTGTTAAGGAACACCTCCTGCCTTTTAATTCTTACGACATTCTTTGATAAGTCAACAGTAGCAGTTGAAGAGGAGATGATTGTGCATGCTTCTTATCTTGACCTTAAGGCTTTCAAAACGTTATCCTGTAAGAGAATAATTGCCAAGTTAGTATCTGTAAATGTCAGTCCATATGTAATTAAATAGGTAAAACTAACAGGGCACAAAATTTAGGGTGGGAGTTCTGACACCATGTCACTCATCTGATCAGGATAAAACAGATGGACATTTGTGGGTTCAGTTCAAGCAGCTTTATTACACATAAACATGTCAAAAATGAGGCTTTGTAATTTAAATAAACTTGTAAACTGACTACCACAGTCCTACATGTTAACATTCTGATTGTTCCTTTCAAAATGGCACTGCTGCCTGCACGTCCTCATTGTTTATATGCACGTGCTACATCTGGAAATGCTTCTTAAAGGTACACACACACGCTCTGATCTACATCCTTCCTCTTTTTAGATAATCCATATAAATTACAGTATTCAATGACATGCAGTTTACAGAAATGATCTTTTGACATGCAGTTATACAGAACTAATTCTTTGACATGCAGTCATGCAAAATTAGACACATATAAAACAATGATGTCCAGGTTGCTGTGTATTTTACACTAGGTCTGGAAGTTCGACCTGATCTTGTAACATAAAAATCAGAAGTGGATCTAGCAATGGGGACTGTCTTCAAGGAATGTTCAACTCTGGGGACATCTGGGACATCATCAGGAATGGGGATAAATATTGAGACATGTTCTTCAGTGTGAACATTGTCAGGACTGCTCTGAGATCACAGGTACGATGCTGCAATGTCATTTCTGATGCAGGAAGATGATGTCTGAGGTTTCTCCTGTATTCTGTACCCTCAGATACCACTAAATAGGATCTCGGCTCAGTACGTACACTTCTCACTTGACCAATTTAATCAAAGCCTTTCGTTGTTTATATCCTCACTCTCTCCTTCTTTTAACGGACAAAGAAATCTGCTTGTTTTATCATAGCTGGACTTCTGAGAAGAACACTTCTTAAGAAGTTGGGCTTTGATAGCTTTGTTGTTTTTAGCATTAGGCACCAACAGACTAGAACTAATAGGCAAGGTTGTTCTGGTTTGCCTAGATAGAAGTCTCTGAGCAGGCGAGCCAAGTAGGTTGTCACGGGGTATATTTCTGAGACTGAGTAAATTCAAGAAGATATCAGTATTGTCATGCTTTGACGTCTTTAGTAATTGCTTTCCACTCTGCACTGCATGTTCAGCAAGGCCATTTGACTCTGGGTATTCTGGACTACTAGTAACATGAATAAAGTCCCCACTCTTTTGCATATCTCTGAAACAATTGACTGGTAAACTGAGAACCATTATCAGAAATGACTTTGTGTGGACTACCGTGGACTGAGAAATGATGTTTCATCTTAGTAATAACAGCTCTGGACGTTAGGTTAGTTAGCAAATCGATCTCAAACCAGTTAGAATAAGAATCTACCAACACTAAGTAATGCTAACTGCTCCACTCAAATATATCAGTTGCTACTGTTCACCAAAGTAGGTCAGGAATTTGGTTTAGCTGAAGTGGCTTATGTAAAGTTGTTCAATCTCTACATTCATTTTTAAAATGGGTTCGGAGCCGATCCCTTGGCTCTGAGTTGGACACTTTCACAAGCTCAAGGTTTTCAAGTAGCTAGAGGCCAAGTCCCTATCCCATGATACTCTCTGCCTCACCCCAGATCTAGTTTGTTTGCCCCTGCAACAGATCGGAGGTAGAGAGTGGAGCTCGGGCCAGTATTTACAGCTTTTCTTGATTTAATCAGTATACTTTTATTAGAATATTACAGGAAGTGTGTATGTTTTTTTTTTTTTTGCTAGTTTTTGTCATAGGCTAGTATTTAGTCAGATTTTTGGTTTATTTTTCACAGGAAAAATTTGTTTATAGAGCGGCTGATCTTAGGCCTTTCATTGGCCGTGTTTTAGTTGGTCTCTAATCCGTTGCCTTTTAAAGTGTTTGTTGTTATAATATTTAACTGTTAACATTCTTAGTGTGCAGTGTTAACCTAGCATGTGTGTGTGTTTTTTCTAGGCAGTTTATATATAAATATTTGTGTCAATTAAAATTATGGCTGATCAAAAGGTTAAAGAGAGACAGAAGTCAGGGTTTAAGAAATGCCCTAAATGCGGAAAAAAAATGTCCATTACTGATTCGTATGTGATTTGGGTATATTGTCTGGGTGCAGTCCATCTTCAGGAGGATTGCTCCATTTGTCACTCGTTCAGCAGCAGGGTCTTGTTAGAACATAGGAGAAAATTAGTGGATAGAGGTTTGTTGAAACCTGATTTTCAGGACTCTCTTGACAAAGCTGACCAGATTTCTAAATCTTCGAGGGGTTTAGTCTTCAAATGCTTCTTCGGAGCCGAAGTCGTCTGCTCCAAAACTAGCTGAGAAGGTGCGGTTGCCAGTTCCACAGTCTTCAGAACCGAGCAAGTTTTTCGTAGCCGGTCTCCGGTATTGGAGCTGGTCTCCAAAGTTTTGAAGTCACCAATTTTACAATCGGTGGCTTCATCCATCCCTTCTACTCATTCTTCTAGGAGCCTCTCCGATTTGGATGTGGACCAAGTGGTGCAGAGGCTCCTCCAGAACCCAGCATTAGCCAAATTGTTGTCGGCTCTGGCCCAACCGGTTTTGGAGCTGAAGACGTCCTTGCCTACTGTGTCTGCTCCTCCGAGCCGAGCTGGAGGAGGTAGAACTGATGATCATGGAACACTTGGAGCCGAGGCGTGTTCCAGTGCCATCGGCTCCATCGACTCAGACTACTTCTGTGCTTATCGAGGAGTCTGGGAACCGATACTCTCTGTTCGGCTCCGGGGGAGAGAGTCGAACTGATGGGTTGGTTCCGACCCTTTCACTTGGAGCTTCTGCACGGATGAGCTCGGCTCCTTCCTCTGGTTCGGAGCCCACTGTTTTGGTGCCGGGGAAGTTGCCATTTTCTTCGGAACTGGCTGCTTCCTCACATCAGAGCAGAGGGGCTTTCAATGCCATGAGGAGAGTTAGGTCTCCAAAGACACCCACTTCATCAGGGGCTACTTCTTCATCCCCGAAAGTGCTGTGTTCTACCTCTGCATCACAGGTCCCCTTAAAGCATACAGACCCAGAGCCTCAGGTAGCCCCGTTGGGTGACCAATGTTCTACCGAGACCTCTCCAGAAGCTCCCACTGATGAGGTTCCCAGGAAGAAGATTTGCTAGAGGAAGCATTTAGACTCCCAGCAGGAGTCTGTCACATCAGACACTGACTTAGAGGAATCAGAAGGGTCCCCACAGTCCCCTTCGGAAGATATCTCTTTTGCTAATATCCTAGAGATCCTAAGACAGAGGGTCGACTGGCAGTCCGTTAACCCTACTGATGATGAGTCAGTGCTTCTGAAGGCCTTTGGGTCTCAACCCTTCACCTCCTGGGTGACTCCACCCTTCGATGAATTAATGGAATTAGTTGCTCGAAGGGCGTGGGAGTCTCCGGATACTGTGGAACCTGTCCCTCGGAGGCCCAACAAGTTTATTACCTCTCCGCAGGACAAAATGTTTCTTACCAAAGGAGTGATGGTTGATGCCATGGTGGTGGCGGCAGCCACCAAGAAAGAGATGTCTGAAACCTCTTCTACTGTCCAGCCTCCTAATAGAGATTCCAGGATTATGGACAGGTATGGGAAACGCATTTTTAGTTCAGTGACTTTTGCTATGCGATCGCTCAACTATTTGACACACTTTACCAGACTTCCGAGAGATCTCCTTAAAGAGCTTGAAGATACTCTACAGAGTACTGCAGCTGAGGGTGTTCCTGATAAGATGACATCCTAGCTGAATACCCTTAACTCTATAGTTAACTCATCCATGTGTCTCATTTCATATGCAGCTGATGGTACGAGCCAGGCAGCGGGTTGAGGAATAGCTCTTCGGAGACATTCCTGGATGCACTTATGCTCCATTGCGGAAGACTTCAAGTCTTCCTTTATTAATACCCCATTTGATGGCTCGTCCCTTTTCGGGCCTAAAGTCAAGGAAACCCTCACTAGATGTGAACAAGACAGAAAGACTCTGTCTGCCATAGAAGTCCATTTTTCCGCCCCTACTAGACCTTACCCCAAAGGGCAAAAGGGAGGAAAAATGTGGTTCCGCAAGTTCCAAGGAGCCTTTCAGAACACATGCAGTGAACCCCCTCCAGGGGCAGAGGAGGGGGCAATAATGGAAGATGCAGCCCAGGTGGGAGAGGGGGTCCGCAAAACCAGGGCGACTGGGATCAGTTCTTTGGGAAGCCCTACCAGCGCTCCTGACAGGAGGACCGCCTGCCTTACTCTGGAGGCAGTCGGGGGTCGCTTGTCTTTGTATCCAGATGCCTGGCTAAAAATTACAAAAGACTCTTGGGTGCAAAGCATTATATCCAGAGGATATTTCATTCCTTTCACAGAACCACCCTCCGTACGAAAGAAAATCCCAGACGTTCCACCCAGTCTCTGGGATCAAGCAACCATAGAAATTCAAAGGTTGCTAGAAAAAAAGAGTCATCTAACCAGTCCCAGCAGACCAGATAAGATCCGGAACCTACTCAAGATTCCTTTTAGTTCCAAAGAAAACAGGGGACTGGAGGCCCATCTTGGACCTCAGCAAACTCAACACTTTTGTAAAGAAAGAGTAGTTCCGGATAGTCACGCTTCAGTCGATTCTTCCATTTCTAGAAACGGATAACTGGATGTACTCGATAGATCTCAAGGATGCCTACCATCTTATCAAAATGGCCAGACCATCCAGAGATCACCTGCATTTCCAGCTGGGAGCCAGTCATTATCAGTTCCAAGCACTGCCCTTTGGTCTCACAACAGCCCTCTGAGTGTTTACCAAATGCATGGCAGTGTTTACGGCTCACCTGAGGTGTCTAGGATTCCGATTGTTCCATACCTGGATGACTGGCTCCTCACCACCACTACCAGGCATCAACTAGTTCAATCCAGGGACCTCACTCTAAAACTGTGTTCCCAGTTAGGAATTACTATAAATTTTGACAAGTCTGCGTTGTCACCATCACAGCATATTTCCTTTATTGGAGCAGATTTAAACACCACCACCACCACGGTAAAACTGCCTTTAGAAAGAATAGTCATGCTTTGACAACAGGCATCAGACATTCTGGCACAAAACAAAGTACCAGCCTCTCAAGTTTTAAAACTGCTAGGTACTATGGCAGCAACTCTCATAGCAGTTCCTCTAGGGTGCATGCACATGAGAATACTTCAGTGGTTAGTTTTCACCCAATGGTCTTACCAACAACTTCCGATATCATTCTTGATAGTCATTACAGATTCATGCAAAAAGGATCTTCAATGGTGGTTGACCAGCCACCATATAACCGTAGGTCGCCCATTTGTTCTTCCCCAGCCATCAGCCATGGTGACCACGGACGCTTCTCTGATAGGGTGGGGGGGTGGGGCTTTTTCAAGGAAGAACAGCCCAAGGCACCTTGTCAGAGACAGAGTCACAATTGCACATCAATGTTCTGGAGATGAGAGCAGTACTTTTGGCATTGCAGTACTTCCAAGACTCTCTTCCATCCTGGAATGATTGCAATTCAGACCAACAACATGTCAGTAGTCTGATATATCAACAAATAAAGGGGAGCCAAGTCTTATCCCCTATGCCGAGAGGCCGTAAGAGTCTGGCAGTGGGCTGTATCCACCGGATGCTTGATGATAGCAAAGCACATCCCAGGGAAATCCAACATGATCGCGGACAATCTAAGCAGAGCTATTCTGATGCCGCACGAGTGGTCCCTCAAAAACAAGGTAGCAGAAAAGATTTTCTGCAGATGGGGCAAGCCTTGCTGCGACCTGTTTGCATCCCCCATGAATGCCAAATACAGAAGGTACTTTGCCCTGAATCCCCCACCAGGGAAAAATCCAGGGGACTCTGTCATCCACGCTTGGCCCCTGGGACTTTTATATGCATTTCCACCCATTCCCCTGATTCCAAAATTTCTGCCGAAAGCCAAAGCCTTGGGAAGGACTGTAATTCTGATAGCCCCTTATTGGCCTCGACAGATTTGGTTCCCTTTACTTAGACTCTACCAGCTAGAGGAACCTTGGATTCTGGACCCAGTTCCAGACCTGCTGACACATTCTTAAGGGGCTCTTCATCCTTCACTTCACTCCCTCAAGTTGACAGGTTGGCTGCTCCAATTTCCAACATACCCAGGTCCCACAACCTTTCCTCAGAAGTGCAGAATATCCTTGTATCATCCCACAAGGCCTCAACCAGAAAGTTATACGTCAGCAAGTGGAAGAGGTTCACTTTGTGGGCTTCTCAAAATAATATTGACCCGTATATTGCCCCATTTGCTAGCAATTAGAGTTTTTGACTAAACTTTTTAATGAAGGTGCTGCGGCAGCTACCATACGTGTACAATTGGCTGCAATTTCTAATTTTCACCTTGGATCGTAAGGCTCAAATCTTATGTCTCACAGGTTATGTAGAGCCTTCTTAAAAGGAACCGTAGATCTTAGACCACCAGTTAGACAACCTTTCACTCCCTGGAGCCTAACTTTTGTTCTATCTAGGATTATTCTTCCTCCCTTTGAGCCTGCATCTTCCTGCCAACTAAAATTCCTGTCTTGGAAAACCATTTTCTTGGTGGCGATTATGTCAGCACGCAGGTTGTCTGAACTACAGGCTTTATCTATTAAACCCCCATACTTGATTTTTCACCCTGACAGAGTGTCATTCCGGACTAATCCATCCTTCCTTCCAAAGGTATATTCAGAGGCTAATTTAAATCAAACAATTGAACTACCACAAGTTGGAGTATATGTTGCATAAACTTGATGTACACAGACAACTCAGATTCTATTTAGATAGAACCAAAGAATTTAGAAATTCAGAACAACGTTTTGTCGCTCATTCAGATACCAAGAAAGGGCAACCTGTTTCAAAAGTCACTCTTTGCAAATGGCTAACAGATTGTATAAAAGTCACATATTCTTCTGTGAATCAACTGCTTGAACATAAAGTGAAGGTGCACTCCACAAGGGTTGTTTCTACTTCTTCACCTTACATGGCTAGATTGCCATTAGACACAATATGTGCAGCTGCCACTTGGTCAAAACCGCATACCTTCATTACTCATTACAAAGTAGATAAGGCCTCCAGGGACAGGGCTTCCTTTGGTTTTACTGTCCTCAGGAATATACTCCCATGAGCCACCCAGGATAAATGGTGCTTGGGACGCTACCCATATGTAAGAATGAACAGCGAGATTGAACAACTTCACATAAAGAGGTTATGTACTCACCGCAACGTTCCATGTGAGTTGTTCATTTCGCCTTCATTCTTACATTCCCTCCCGCCTACCCCCTCCAGGCTTCTCGAAGAACGAGTAAGAGATTTGAGGTCTGGTGGGTCTTTGTATAGGATTTCATACTCTGGCTGGAGTTACACTCATAGTATTTATGTTGTATATATTGGGAGCAGCAAACTAGATCTCTGCCTCACCTCAGAGCATCATGGTATAGGGACTTGGCCTCAAGCTACTCGAAAACTTCGAGCTTGTGAAAGCTGCCGACTTGGAGCTGAGGGATTGGCTCCGAACCCATTTGTAAGAATGAAGGAGAGATGAACAACTCACATGGAACATTATGGTGAATACATAACTTTTTTTTTTTTTTTTTTTTTTTTTTTTTTTGCAAAATGCGGCTTAGTACTGTTGCACACTGAACAAGAAGAAAACACTTTATCAGTGTCTTTTGATACAGAAGGCCAAAATACTAGTCCTCTCGTCCTTTTTTTTGAACTGGAACTTGGGTGGCCATGATCCAAAATCTGGATGTATTCATCCTGTAAGGAAGTAGGAACAGTAACTTTCGGATCTTTGAAAATGATACCATCTTCCATCAGCATCTGATCGCTGTATGGAAAATAAGATTATACTTCTGGGGGAACACAGGATTGCTTTGACAGCCATCTTGCATTGATGAAGTGGTTGAGCTTTTGCAAAACTGGATCAGTCTTTGTACGATCTCTTAGCTCATCAAGTCTGGTGGTAGAAAAATTACGCACTTCCATGACATTAAAGTCAAAATTCCCTGCATCAAGTTGTTCTGTGGTATTTCTGGGCGATCTGGATAAGGTATCAGCCAGATAAAGAAATTAGCCTTTTGTGTAGACCATTTTTATACTTTTGCAATTTGAACATCATTCTTTGTAGTCTTGCTGGAGCTGAATGCATACGCTTCTTTAAAATCGTGACTAGAGGTTGATGGTCAGTTTCTATCTGGATGGCTCTGCCATAAATATTGTCATGGAACTTCGATCATGCGAACACAGTTGCGAAAAGTTCCTTCCCAGTTTGAGCATACTGCAGCTCAGTTTGAGTAAGAGTTCTAGATGCATAGGCAACAGGTCTGTCCTCTTGAAGAATAACTGCACCAGTACTGAACTTTGAAGCATCACAGGAAAGAACTACTGGTTTGTTGACCTCATAGTATCTTAATGTTGGCGGGTTATCAATTTGCTGTTTGAATCCAAAAAGTCATATGAGTGAGTCAAAAACAATGGAGAGGCTGCCTTTAGCAAATCCACTACAAACAGTATGTAAAAATAACTGTTTATTAAATACATTAGCACTTTCACAGTTAGACAACTGCTTCATCAAACATTACAAAAGCCAAATAATCAGATCCATTATTTAAAACACAGTCAAAGCCAAACAGCCAATTATAAGTTACAAAGTAATATCAATGAAAGAGTAACAATGTAACTAGTGCTGACAATTTAGAGAGATATTGCAATATTAAACATACTAAAACCTTACTATAAATTCTAAGTTAAACATCATTAAAATCATTTTGGTAAAGGCCTTATTTTAAGAAGGGGTTTCAATGGTACTTTATCATTGAGATCCCTTCCAGAATCTGCCCTTAATCTGATTATCCATCTAGCTTCAGTAATATTCTCAATGTTACTACCCCAGTCACTGAGTATTACTTTCTCTATCACTAAAAACTTAAAACCATGTGTTGTATCATGTGCAACTAAAGACATGGTTTTGGAGCATTTCTCCCCGGGCCTCCGCTGAAAACAGGATCTGTGGAACCTAGTCGGACTTTCCCGGTCAACAAATGTTAAATAAATAAATAAATAAATAAAAATATATGTTTAGCCAAAGCATTAGTAACACATCCATTTTTAATATTATATAAATGCTCCCTTATTCTTTCCTTAAGGCATCTGTTGTTTTTTCCTACATAAAACAAAAGAGCATTCACAACAGACAGACAGCTAAACCACAGCAGATGAATCACAGTTAGCACTAACTCTAAAGGTAAAAATTTTTCTCGTATCCGGATGTTTAAAGGACTCGGATGAATCAATAAAAGTACAAAAATTACATTTTGAAGATGGAACCGTACTAAAAGAATTATGTAATAATTGATGGTGAGACCTATCTATAGGAAAGCATAACATACATTTCAGAGATTTTTTATTTTTAAAAGAGAAACATGGTTCTTTCCCTACTATCTTCCTAATATCTGGACTACTGGTAAGAATGGGCCAATACTTTTTAATAACTTGAGTAACTGAGTTAACATTACTGGCAAAATACATAGGAATACGTTCATTACCTTTCTTACTTTTGCTTACTTGGTCATACTGACTATCATTACAAGAAAAATAAGGCTTAGCTATGGTGGTTCTGAGCTCACAAACATCACCTAATGCAGTACTAAGATCATGATCGTTATAACCCCTTTCCTTTAACCTACTCTTAAGGTCATCAAGATCCATTTTAAATTTATTGTCATCAGGATTCAATCTAGATAGCCGTAAACCTTGCCCTTTTACTATATTTCTGAAGATGTGCCCTGTATGTATACTTCTCCTGTGTAAAAGTAATGTCTTTCATCTTTTCCTGGTTAGGGGTCACCACAGCGGAACTCCAGTCCGCTAATGATTGGCAGTGGATTTTTACAGTGCCGAGTTGCCAGCCTGACACCCAACCTTCAAAGAAGGCACACCCATTCACGCTCGTACCTACCTGCATGTCTTTAACATCACTCGACCGCGGGGAGGACATGCAGACTCCACACAGAAGGTGCTCCAGCCGAAAATCGAACGGGAGAATCTCCTGCTGTGAGGTGACAACGCTAACCGCTGCACCATCCTTCTCCTGTGTAAACAAATTATTTCTGAAACAATCTTTCCTATGGAAAGTTGTACTAAGCAATCTACCGTGCTTCCTAAGTACTTTCACATCTAGAAAATTCACTTCTGCACATGATACATTTACGTTAAACTTAAGAAAGGAAGTACTTGCATTCAAATAATCAAAAAACAAGGCTAATTCTCCTTTAGTACCATCCCACTGTTAAGAGGTCATTTATGAAAGGTCTATAAAAGACAACCTGCTTCCATCTAATGGGCCTTAAAAATGTATCAATCTCCCATTTTGCCATTACTATGTTTGCATAACTGTTTGCAGAGGACATGTCCATGGCAGTGCCCTCTCTCTGTAAATAGATCTGTTGGTCGAACAAAGACATTGTTCTCAAGAATTATTTCCATCAATAAACATATTAAATCAATACTTGTTGCTCCATAGATACCGTGTTCCAACAAATACACTTTTAACATTTCTAACCCAATCGTGTTAGGTATCATTGTGAATAATGAGTGGACATCCATGGTAACTAAGAGCAAAGTGCTGACATGCACTTCCCATCTCTGTAAAAATTTATACAAATCACTTAAAAAAATGCTTAGAATCTTTCAAAATATACACATTTTTAGCTAACACGGGTCTTGTATGTTTTTCTACATAGATGGATAAAGGTTCTGTGCACCAATTTCAACCGGAAACTAGAGGTCTGAAAGGTGGACAGAACAATTCTTTGTGAATCTTCAGAAGTCCATATATAACAGGGACTGTAGGGGCATCTACAATGAAGTAATTAAACAAGTCCAAATTTATAATCCTACTCAACAGACAATCATGCAAGGTATCATATATTCTAGAAACCATTTTATCAATAATCATATCTTCCAGTTTTGCTATAAACCTTTTCATCATTCTACATATTTTTCAGAGAGTTAAAGTAAAAGTCATAATCCATTACAGCTGCAGGTCCTCCCTTGTCAGCAGGCCTGATTATAATGGATTTGTTATCTTGCAATTTCTTCAAGGCCTTCTTTTCCTCATTATTCAAAGGCATATATTTCCTATTCCTTTTCTGCAAGACTACATGAAAATCATTTTCACACAATTTACGAAATGCTTCCAAAACAGGACGATTAATAGGGAGAAAAGTACTTGGTTTTCTAAATTTATTAGGTGCATTTTTTGTATGCAAATCATTAAATGGCAATTTCAACATGATAGTCCTTGCAAACATTTTCAAATCAGTTGTAGTATCTGTCACTTCAATACTCTTTGTAGGTATAAATGAGAGCCCCTTTCCATGTAACGAAAACTCACCAGAAGTAAGTTGTTTTGAAGAAATGTTTCATGCTAGAGAGTTTCCTTGCTCTGCCACATTCTCTTTAAGGTGTGTGTATTCACTGGCTCCTGCTAAATTTTTTGTTTTACTCTCTCTCTGTTCTGTAATCGTTCTCTGGCCGAGTGGATGTCCCAATTCGTATTCTTGTTTTAAGTTATGGGGAATACCTGAAAAAAGTGTTCCCCTTCACATAAGGTATTTTGTTCACTTGCATTGACTTCAGAATGAGGAGCATTCCGATTGAGCTCTTTCAAAAGATTTCATTTGTGTAACAGCAACATCTATTGTCCGGTAGTGCAATAGTCTTCCTCTTAGTACCAATGTCGCTAAAGGAGGGGGCGGAGGTCTCTGCATCTTTAACATTAATCGAAATACTCACAGATTCAATAAGTTTATCGTTTGTTGAACTGTTTGCTTTGCTGCTAATCAGGGGGCAGTTAGATTTGTCTGATACAGAGGTTGCACCAAACCTCTGATCTGTACTTTTTGGCTATATAAAAACATGCCCCTCTGCAAAATCATTTCTGTCCCTTTCTAATTTTTTAATTTTATTACGCATCAGCCTCCTTTCAAATAGTCACCAGTTCCATCAGTATATTAATCGTTTGATCCACTACGTCAGACTTAAAAGTGTCATACAGACTCTGCTGTGTTAAAATAATCTTTTGTATAAGAAGTGCTTCTTCTGGCTCAGAGAACTCAATAAGTAAATGCAAAGAATTAAAGCTCAATTCTAAATTGAGCTTCTGCTATTTAGCCAACAGCTTTGGATGCTTGTCTCCATAGGTGGACATTTTGAGTACCCTCAAGCCACGAGGGACTACACGATATTCAAGACAGGCTTCCAAATGATAGAGCTAAGCTTCTAACTACTTTAATTTAAAAATATCATTCTTGAGCATATGTACTATGGTTAAAAGCTGCATTAAAGTCCATACCTGCAGTATCCGGTTTCTTACTTTCAAATGCAGCCTTCCTATCCAATAAAGGATTATTTTGGATGTTCAGACAGTCTGTTTTTCTGAGGGAACAGATGACTTAATCGATGGAACATACTCCAATTCAACTTTTCTTAAGCTGCCTTCAGCCATTCCTCCAACCAGCCACAACAATCCAAAATTAGCAAGCACAAACGCAGCAAGAAGGACAAATTGCTCACTCAAAAATAAAGTTATAATCCCAAAAGTCATATGAGTGAGTTAAAAACAATGGAGAGGTTGTTTTCAGCAAATCCACTACAAACAGTACACAAACAGTACAACAGTACTCTACAGACCCTGGAAACTACCGCCCCATAAGCTTAACTAGCCTGGTCTGCAAAGCTATGGAAAGAATCATTATGGAACTCATAAACAGAGACATAGGGGACCTACAGACACTTGATCCCACCCAGTTCGGCTTTGTAAAGGGCAGATCCTGCCTTTTAAACCTGGTTGACTTTTTCGAAACAGTCACTAGTGCCATTGATGAGGGCAAAGCAGTCCATACAGCATACCTGGACTTGGCTAAGGCCTTCGACACAATACCCCACTCAGGCATCATAGATAAGCTAAACAGCTTAAAAGTAAACCCTTATATCACTAGATGGGTTGCAAACTGGCTAAAGGACAGAACCCATAAAGTTAAAATCGCTGGAGCAATGTCAGACTCAAAGCCAGTCACAAGTGGTGTCCCACAGGGATCTGTCCTGGGACCCCTCTTGTTCGGCATTTATTTCTCAGATGTTAAAGCAAACATGGGAGGGCTGTGGCTGACAAAGTTCGCAGATGACTGCAAACTAGGCGCCATAGTCAATACACCAGCAGACACACACATCCTACAAAAAGGCCTCACTGAAACGGACAACTGGTGCCGTAGTCACGGCCTTAAACTAAATGCCAAAAATGTATAGTCATCCCTTTTGGAAAAAACAAAGTACCCACAAATTATCACATAGACAGCAACCCACTGAGTATGGAAAAAGTAATCCGAGACCTAGGGACCCAAGTAGACAGCGACCTCTCATTTGACACCCACGTTGCCAAAGTGGTTAGAAAAACATTCTACCTTGCACACCTCATCATGAAGGGATTCACATCCAGATCCAAGGATGTCATTGTACCCCTATATTCCTCCCTCATCAGACCCATGATTGAGTACAATGCCCCATTTGGTATGTACCTCACCCGGCATTTGCAACAGCTGGAGAGACCACAAAAGTACCTCACCAAAAGGATCAAGGGTCTCCAACATATGTCTTATTCTGCCAGACTAAAGAAACTTCAGCTCTATTCAGTAGCATACCGCCTGCTCAGAGGTGATCTCTGCCTGACATACAAGGCCATGTCCAATCAGGATCTGATGGACATGCTCCACCTCAAAAATCCAAATCCATCAGGACCACGAGAGCTAAAGACTTAAACCTCGGCACAAGTATGAATAGGACATGCTGGAGGGATAGATTCATAACCCAGAGGCTTCCCATGCTTTGGAACAGGATCCCAGTTCAGATTAGGCAGAGCCCTCACTGACTCTCTTCAAGAGAAATCTTGATGAGTGGATGGGAAATCGTAAGTTTACCCCAGGGGTCACATCTGTGTCACTGCTAGACAGGGGCACAGTAAACTAATTCTATTATATAAGGGGACCTTCATTGTGTCACTACTAGACAGAGGCACAGTATTCTAGATTTATTCTGTACATTTTTGTACCATTTCATGGGGTGGCAAAAGCCACATCACTATGGCTAGGCTTACAAATGCCCCAGGGCAGATAGCCTAGTACTATACTATGAAACTATGAAACTATAAAAACAACTATTTATTAAATACATTGGCGCTTTCACAGTTAGACAACTGCTTCATCAGACATTACAAAAAATAAATAATCAATGAAGATTTGTGATCAAGCATCACTTGCCAAAATGAACTCTCTGCATTTAAGATAGGAAGAACAGTGGTATTTGACATAACGGTTGAAATTTCCTCAACTGTATGCATAGGATGATGAGGTCTTTTTAAAGCCTTGTTCAAGTCCCTTGGGTCAATACATGTTCTGATTTTATCTGAATTTTTCTTATGAGCAGCTACCATGGAAGACACCCACTCAGTTGGTTCTGTAACTGGACAAATCACACCTTGCTGCACAATTTTATCTTACTGGACCTTGATTTTGTCCTGCATAGCTGTTGGAACTCTCCTTGCTGGTCTGACTACTGGACTGACCTCTGGGTCGACATTCATGGAGTACACAACTGGAAATTTGCCTGGCTTGTCATCGAACACATCAGCATACTCTTGAGAAAATAGCATCAGTAAAGCTGGAACTGGGACATGTGCTTACATGATGTACTTCTTTGGTAAAAGAAAGCAGTTTCATTTTCAAACTGTCTCTGAGATCCAATAATGACAGCACAGATGTTCTTCGTGTTTCACTGTTGCAGTCATTACATTTGGGTTATCCTGCTGGCAGGTTGCCCTCAGTCAGCCTGAATTCCAAAGTCTTGGGTCCTGCGTCGGTTGATGTCGCCTCTTCCCTGAGGTGTAAAAGATGCAGCCGATGCCATTTTATTTAGTCTTTCTTGCCGCACGGTGCCCGAAGCAGAAGCAGTTCGCAAGTGCCGGTCGGCCGACTCCTGAGATTTTCGTGTTCGAGTTTCAGATCCGAAGTCTTCATTAAAAGCTAAGTACCCGTTGAAACTTTTTTCTTGCTCCAGACCAATGTCAGAAAAAGTTAATAATTGTATTTCTTGTGGGAAGCAAATACCTCATAAGGACTTAAATTCTTATTGTATTCCTTGCCTAGGCCCTGACCACGACATTGCTAGTTGTCGGTTTTGTGCTAGATTTAACCAACGCACTATTAAGCGTCGGTACGTTTTTGCATTAAGCTATTTTGAGCGAAGATTTAATTATACAATGTCGCCGGATAGCCATCCGACTACCGGAGTTCACAAAAAACGAAAAGAAAAAGACAGGCAACCGAGGCCCAAAACAGACGATGAAGCTTCTCCTAAGCAAGTCGCCGATTCGCTGGTCATCAGTGAGGTGCTTTTGCAGCCCTTGACGCCCGCTACTTTAGAGTCACAGGCCGCTACCGACTCCCACGTGGAGTCGGCCAGGCCACTGGAAACTCAAGGTATTGGAGCCTCGGAGATAACTCCCTCAGATGGGTCCGGAGCCGCTGAGCAGGCATCGGCTTTTGAGGGTGTATTCAGACCCAAACAATTATATATTAAACCGACTTCAAAGACAAAGGCTAAAACACCTTTAAAGGCAAAGAAACAAGTTCACCAGCCACAAGGACAGGCCTCCATGCCAAAAAAACAGATGCTCAAAATGGCAGAAGACTTAATTACCTTGATCAGGGGTTCCCATCCCCCTCCTGATAAGAGGCCTAGGCAAGAGACAGACTATGAATCTTCAGATCAGGTTTCCATTTCTTCTGATTCCTCTTCTGATCAGGAATATTCTCTTCCCCCCATGAGGATTCTGATGCTGAAGAGTCAATTCCTTCAGCTTCTCCTCCTGAGGACTACTCTTTTGGGGAAATCTTGCATACCATGAGGAACATTTCCACTGGGAGAGCCAAGATTTTTCAGAATCTAAGAAAAGGCTCAGAGACTTCCTATTACTACCTCAACACAGGCCTGTAGCTATTCCACCTGTGTTAGACATTGTAGATGATGTGTTCTCGGAGTCTAGTCTGACCCCTGACTCATTACCTCCAGCTCCTGTTAAGCCGGACAGATACTACAGGGTCCCTGACTCTCATAAATTCCTTTTCAAAAACCCTTCTGCAAATCCAGAAACTATTTCACAGGGTCCGAAAGGGGTCAAGGCTTCTACTGCAAAAAACCCTACCCCCTCTGACAGAGATTCTAGGGCAATGGATAGATGGGGAAAAAAGATTTACACATCTGCTACTTTGGCTGTAAGGGCTTTAAATTGTCAGTTTCATATGCTCAAATATCAGCAATATATCATGACACTGCTTAAACAGAAAATGATGGCAAATTCTGAATGTGCAGAAAACAAAGAAATGCAGAACTTATTGCATGCAGCTGAACAAGTTGGAAAGCTTACTGTGCAATGTGGGTTCGATTCTCTGGAGGCCTCCTGCAGGACTGCTGTTACGGGTTCTGTCATTAGGAGGCATGCTTGGTTAAAGGAACACATTCTGCCTGACCATGTTAAAGCAAAATTATTAGATGCTCCTTTACAACATGATACCTTATTTGGTGTTAAGGCAGAAGAAGTGTTAAAGAAAATGGAGGACAAAGCTAAATCTATGCAAACGGTCAAGGATTTCTTACAGGTACAGCCACCTAGATTTAGCAGACACTGGCCTACAAAGAATTGGTCCTTTCCAGTCTTAGACAGACCTCAGATGGGCAGATCCAGACACCCTAGAGGCAGATCACAGCCGCAAGGTTCCCACAGGTCTAAGCAGTGGAGTGCCTCTACCTCCAAAGGTGGAGAAGACAAATCGCAACCATACAGGAAACCATCCCAATGACTTCCCCCTGCCTGCACCAAGCACTTATCTTCTGGCAGCACCCTTAGGGGGAAATCTAGCACTTTTTTCTCAGAATTGGCACATTATAACCCAGGACAAATGGGTTGTAGACATAGTGTCACAAGGCTACAAGTTTCATTTCCATACCCTGCCAAGAGCAAACGGTTGGCCAGACCTGCCAAAAAATCAATGGGCAGAGGCTCAAAAACAAGTCGCAGCTCTCATGGACATGAGGGCAATTCAACAAGTGCCACAGCAAGAGCAGGGACAAGGATTTTACTCAAGACTGTTCTTGGTACCCAGAAAGGACAAAGCATGGAGACCAATACTGGACCTATCTATTCTGAACACTTTCCTGGATATACCAAAATTCAAGATGTTGACCTTACAGCAGCTTCTGCCCATGCTGGGCAGCAAGGCTTGGCTCGTGACTTTAGACCTAAAAGAGGCATACCTGCATGTCCCAATCAGACAATCATGCAGAAGATACCTCAGATTCAAGGCTGGCTCAAAGCATTACCAATTCTCTGCACTGCCCTTTGGCTTATCTACTGCGCCCAGGGTCTTCACAAAGTGCCTGGCACCAGTAATTGCTTACTGCAGACAAAGAGGAATACAAATATATCCTTACTTGGACAACTGCCTCATACAAGCAGAGAACAAGAATATTCTACTACAGCATCTGACTTTTGTGATAAGACTTTTAACACGCCTAGGGTACACAGTCAACAAAAAGAAATCAAAACTAGTACCCTCTCAAGAGATAATATTCCTGGGTGCAAGCTTAAATACAACTGCCCAGATGGCTTATCTCACTCCTGACAAAGTCAACTGGCTACATATTTCAAGGAAATGGCAACAAAGGCCCAGTTATCTGCAAGAAAAATTCTGCAGACTTTGGGCTTCATGGCATCCTGCATCTTACTGATTCCATATGCAAGGCTGCATATGAGGAAAATTCAATGGTACCTAATAAGTGTCTGGACACAGCATTGCCACAATCTGGAAACAATGATTATTCTAATACCCTGCCTGCAACAGGAATTTCAATGGTGGGCAAAGGCTTGTCATCAAAACAAGGGACAGCCATTTTCACTACCCCCAGCCAGGCAGAGCCTAACGACGGATGCATCGGATTATGCCTGCAGGGCACACATGGCAGGAAGAGGCGTTCAGGGCACCTGGTCCACAAACCAAAAGCATCTACATATCAATCAAAAAGAGATGCTAGCCATTCAAAATGCCCTGACAGCCTTCAAGGACCTACTTCATCCGGGACAACTACTGATAAAGAGAGACAACACGACGGTCATGTGGTACATAAACAAACAGGGGGGAACTCATTCTTACCCCCTATGCAGACTGGCCATGGCTTTATGGGACACAGCTTTGACTTACAAGTTCATCTGCAGGCACAATTCCTGCCAGGAAAGGAAAATACTCTGGCAGATGAACTAAGCAGAAACCTCATGGATCCCCACGAGTGGCATCTGGATCCACAAGTCTTCAACATGATAACAATGGAATGGGGATGCCCGGACATAGATCTATTTGCCTCCCCTCAAAACAATCAGCTAAGAAAATTCTGCACAAGGACTTATCACAGACAAGCTTGGAAAGTGGACGACTTATCTTTCAACTGGACAAACCTATCAGTATATGCCTTTCCTCCACTACCTGTCCTCCCCAAAGTACTCCTAAAGGTCAGGCAGGAGAAACCAAAAATGATTCTAATTGCCCCAGACTGGCCACGCCAGTACTGGTATCCTATCTTAATGAACTTGTCCCAGTGCCCAGCCTGGACCTTACCTCAAATTCCTCATCTACTGTCCCAACAAAACAATCGGATTCTGCACAGCCAACTCAGGACACTAAACCTGGCAGCATGGCGGATAATGTAGCCACACAAACCACACCACTCAGTAAAGCTGTGATGGATGTCATTTTAGAAGCCAGAAGGCCTAGTACTAGAAAATCCTATGCTGGGAAATGGAAGAGATTTTGCGCTTGGAACCAAGCTCAAGGAACTGATACAGCTGTCCCAAATATTCCTCAGATTTTGCAATATTTAACTGAGATGCTGGATAAAGGCCTATCTTTTTCATCAATTAAAATCCATGCCTCTGCCATTTTGGCTCATTACAATACAGAGCCACCACTCTTTTCTCATCCTTTATTAAGGTAGTACCTCAGAGGAGCCAAAAACTTAAGGCCTCCAAGAAGAACGCCAACACCTGCACGGGACCTCAATTATGTCTTGGAAAAACTCATCTTACCTCCTTTTGAGCCAGCTGCTACTGCGGACATAAAATTCTTATCTTGGAAAACAGCTCTGCTCCTAGCAATAACTTCTGCAAGACGAGTTTCAGAGCTACAGGCTCTCATGGCTGTGGAACCCTTTATCATTTTCTATCCAGACAGGGTCTCTCTGAGAACAAACCCTACATTTATGCCTAAGGTGGTATCCAGTGTAGCCCTTAACCAAACAATTCATTTGCTAACTTTTTTATCCAAATCTGCAGAACAAGGGGGAGAAAATTCTGCATTCTTTGGACGTACACAGACAACTTATATTCTACTTGGATAAAACTAAAGTTTTCAGAAAGACAGAGCAGTTACTAGTGGCATATGCCAGTGCATCACAAGGAAAGGCTATCTCCAAGCAAACTATTTCAAAGTGGATAGGTCACTGCATTCGTTTCTGCTACTCACAGCATGGCAAACCAGTGCCTAAGGGCATTAGGCCACATTCAACCAGAGCTGCAGCCACTTCTGCAGCCTTTCTCAGGGGAGTACCAAGCAAAGACATTTTGGAGGCTGCTACTTGGAGTTCAGTGCATACCTTTACAAAACATTACAATCTGCCACTTTACTCTAAATCCAGGGCAGGCTATGCCACTGCAATTCTGCAGGGCCTCATAGCCGTTCATAATGCTGTTTAGCTCCAGCCCCCCAACCATAGCTTTGGGACTCAACCCAAATGTAATGACTGCAACAGTGAAACACAAAGAATATAGTACAGTTGTGTACACTTACGATAAATGTAGATGTTCGAGTGTATTCACTGTTGCAGTCCAGGTTATCCACCCGCCATCCCCCTTATTTTTGCTGGAACTTATTTTTACTTCTCTAGTCTATACAATATAGATGGTGTATTTGCTTATAGAGGAACGTAAAACTTATTTTGGTGCATGTATGTTTTATTTTCCTAATTTTAGCCAACCCTTTTGGGGGCACCTGACATCTGGGGCAAGAAAAACTAAATAAAATGGCGTCGGCTTCATCTTTTATACTCCTGACGACCTGACGTCAGGGAAGAGGTGACAGCAACTGACGCAGGACCCAAGACTTTGGAATTCAGGCCGACTGAGGGCAACCTGCCGGCAGGATAACCCAAATGTAGTGACTGCAACAGTGAATACACTTAACATCTACACTTATAGTAAGTGTACACAACTATACTGTCTTCGGACTACATAACATTGCTATAGCATGAAAGCACCACTGAGCCTTCAGTTTGAATCTCTTCACCTCCATTAGCAACAAGCTTTGCACAACTGGCCAAATTAAGTTGCTCAGCAGCCCTCACTTTAGCAAATATTTCTGCTGACATTTCATTATACTTTGAACAATTTGTCTGGGGTTGCACATTTCTCTAAATGTATGTTTTAAGCACTCTGGGTCCTCTCTTGATTCAGCTGGTACCACAGTATGGCAGGTTTTCCCCCTCTCCTGCATGTACTGCTGGTGCATGCCCAAATGAACGCTCTCTTTCAGTGGCCTGTTACCCAGCTAAGTTAAGCAAAATAAATGCCCTTGGACGTGCATCTTTGTCAGAAAAAGCTGCTTGTGTGAAAATATTGTATTCCTGCTCGAATACTCTCCAGTTCTCTGCTATATTATGATCAAACTCAAGTGGACAGGTCTGCGAAATGCCTGTGCCACAGCAACACACACAGTAGTGAAGGTGCTTGAAATTATGTACGAAAATACACACACACAAATATATATGCCAGTACTTGTAATTATGCGCAGTAGCACATAGACTCTTTGAAATAACTGCACTTTTCCAAGTAAATCTCCATACCACAAGAACAATTTGAAATCACTGTACTTAATGAAACCACTCCTTATCAGTATAAGAACTACTTCAAAATGACTGTACTTTGCGATTAAACTGTACACAGCAGAAAAAGCTCAGAGTAAGAAACACTTTGAGATGAATGCACTTTGCAAATAAACTGTATACAGCACAGAAGCCTTTCAAAATGGCTGTGCTTTGTGAAATAGCTCTACACAGTGTAAGAAACACTAGGAAATGGCACTCTGCGAATAAATGTACACAGCACAAGAAACTTTTTGAAATGGCTGTTCTTTGATTGCACTTTGCAATATCGCACACAGCAAACTGAAATAATTGCACTGTAATAAAGCACACACTCTAGAAACACTTTGCACACTCTGAGATACTTTGAACAACTATAGTTATGCTTTGAATGGCTTCCGTTAATGCAAAATAGTAGTTTGTGCCCAAACACAGTCTTTTACTAAAAACATGCAGTCGCCTTGCTTTTTGAGCTTAATTTTGCCCTTTTATTGTACTAGTTATTCCCTTTTTAATATGTTATTGTGCTCATTGTACTTTTCTTGTTCCTGTTTTACTTTATCTCTTATGTTTATTATAGTTTTCATTTGCCCATTGTACTTTAAACATGTTCGTTATGCAAACCAAAGGCAATTCTGAGCCCCATATGAATAGTTCTGCTAGTTTTTATCAAGTGTCATAGTTTCATGAATTTCGTTGAATTAATAATGTGTTTTGTGCCTTTCATTTGATTAATAATACGTTTTGTGCTACTTGTTTGATTAATAATGCGTGTTGTGCCTTATAGGTTCATAGGTAGGTACTAGGCTATCTGTCCAAAGGCATTTATAAGCCTAGCCTGGAATGTGTTGGCTTTCGCCACCCCCTTAGATTAGTTCCCTGTGCCTTTGTCCAGCAGAGCCACTGAAGTGGTCCCCAGGGTAAACTTCCGGTTTCCCATCCACTCGTCAAGGTTTCTTTTGGAGTGTTAGTGAGGAGCTCTGCCTAATGTAGATTGGAATCTTGTTCCAGAGCATGGGAAGTCTCTGGGACAGGAATCTATCCCTCCAGCATGTCCTATTTATTGTTGTGGTGAGGTTTAGATCCCTAGAGCGTGTGACTAGAGGGGATATGGTTTTCTTTAGGTGGAGCATGTCCATCAATTCTGGGTTGGACATGGCCTTGTATGTCAGGCAGAGATAACCTCTGAGTAGGTGGTATGCAAACGAGTACAGCTGGAGTTTCTTCAGTCGAGCTGCATAGGGCATCTGTTTGAGGCCAGTGATCCTCTTGGTGAGGTACTTCTGTGGTCTTTCCAGCAGTTGCTGGTGTCTTGTAAGGTACATCCCAAATGGGGCATTGTACTCTATGATGGGTCTGACGAGTGATGTGTAGAGGGGCACAATGACCTCTTTTGATCTGGATGCAAACCCTTTTGTGATTAGGTGGGCCACATAGAAGGATTTTTTAACCACTTTGGCAATGTGATTATCAAAGGAGAGATTACTGTCTACTTGGGTCCCCAGATCCCTTATTTTGTCTTCCATATTTAGGGGGCTACCACCTATGTGGTAGTTTGTGGGTACTTTGTTTTTTTCCAAAGGGGATGACTATGCACTTTTTGGCATTTAGCTTGAGGCCATGGTTTTGACACCAGGTATCTGTCTCAGTAAGACCCTTTTGGAGGATGTCTGTGTCAGCCGGGGAGTCCATTATAGCCCCTAGTTTGCAGTCGTCTGTGAACATGGTCAGCCATAGTCCTCCTGTGCTTGCCTGTACCTCTGAGAAGTATATGCTGAACAGGAGGGGTCCTAGGACTGAGCCCTGGGGAACGCCACTTGTAACCGGTTTAGAGTCAGACCTAGCTCCCACAACTCTTACCACGTGGGTTTTGTCCATGAGCCAGTTGGCAAATCATCTCATGACGTAGGGGTTTATGTTCAGGCTGGTGAGCTTATCTATAATACCAGAATGGGGAATGGTGTCAAAGGCCTTTGCGAGGTCTAGGTAGGCTGTGTGGACCACCTTTCCCTTGTCTATAGCATTGGTAACTGTCTCAAAGAAGTCCACCCGGTTTAGGAGGCATGATCTGCCGTTAACAAAGCCGAACTGGGTAGGGTCCAGTGTTTGGAGGTTCCCAATGTCTCTGTTAATGAGATCCATGATGATGCGCTCCATAGCCTTGCAGACCAAGCTAGTCAGGCTTATAGGATGATAGTTCCCGGAGTCTGTTGTGGCTCCACCATTGTGGAGCGGAATAACCGTTGCTGTGCGCCACTCTATGGGCACGTAGCCTGTGGAGAGGCTGAGTTTGAACAGTGTGTTTAGGTAAGGAGTTAGTTCATCTTTGAGCTCATGTAGGACGCAGCCTGGGACACCATCTGGTCCCATTGATGCTGTGTTTTTGGCTTTGGAGAGGGCTGTTTTAACCTTGGTGTCTGTGATTTCAGGGGCACTACATTCTTCTGGTATGGTTATGGGCCCTTTTGGGGGTGAGAGGGAGGTGAAGTTTGCACTGAACCTGTCTGCCAGGATGTTGGCGATATCGGTTGGTTCAGTGTATTTTGTGCCATTCTGCACTAACTCCGAGCAGATCTGGGAATTGCCACTTAGATTCTTGACATAGCTAAAGAATGCCTTGTGGTTATCTTTGGAGTCCTTGGCAATTTTTCTTTTGAAGCTAGCCTTGGATGATTTTATGAGGGATTGTAGTTTCTTGCTGATTCTGATCAGGGATGTCTTCCCCTCTTGGGATTTTACTCTTTTCTGTACTAGTTTCCTCCTTCTATTGTATAGCTTGTTTATGGCACGGGTCCACCAGACTGGTTTCTTTTTCTTGGAGGAGTGAGTCTTGGTTTTGCTTGGGATAGCACGATCCATGCATTCTTGTAGGTGCCCATAGAGTGCATTAATAAAGGATTTTGCAGCTTGGGCAGTGGTATCCTTTAGCATGGGGGATTTGAAACTGTCCACCTCGGTCTTAAGTAACATAAAGTTTGCTTTTGAAAGGTTTTTCACGGTGGTTTCTTTGACCGGGGGTGAGGGCAGAATGTGGATATCCAGAGTGATTAGTTTATGGTCAGATCTAACCAGCGAGGGGTTGACCACCAGTGTGGAACACTGGTCGTCCATGTTGGTGTTGACCAGGTCCAATATGTTGTCACCTCTGGTGGGGGTGTTGACCCATTGATCCAGGGCATTTGAGTTTATAAATTCTAGGAAATGTTGGGCAAGGGAGTTAGTACTTGAGTAGTTCTCCCAGTTGATGTTTGGGTAATTGAAATCACCCAATATCAGGGTGTTTGGTAGGACCTTTGTTTCCCAGTGTTTCCAGAAATGTGGAATGAGAGTCCTGGGACATGGTGGGTAATCTGTAGCAAGCTACAATTTGAATTGCAGTTCTGCCCGTTGTTAGTTGCACGTGGATGATCTCTGAAGCATCATGCTGTGCCACTAACCTGGTGGTGTGGGTATCCTTGATGAATATGGATACGCCCCCGCCTTTTGTATTTCGGTCCAGGTTTTGTGGCCGAAATGTATGGTATCAGTTGTAGCCTGGTAGTGCTGGGATGCTCTCTGGAGCCTTAAACCAGGTTTCTGTTACTGCACATATATAGATTTTCTCCATACTGAGGAGTGCATTTTGAGGTTTAGACTTCTGGCATAGAGTAGCATTACCCTCAGTTTTTTGTTACTTGTGCTATTTATGGTGGTGGGTTTATATAAATGTGCCATTTATTTTCTTTGCCAAGTAAATAATTTGTGCAGTTTTTCTTTACCTTAAATTTGTTTCTGGCCCTTTTTCATTTGTCTAAGCTCCGTTTCACTTAACCAGCTCGATCTGCCTTCACCTTCAACTCTGCACCTCATGGCTCGAAGAAGTTGATCTATTAATTCTAGTTCTGACACCATGTCGCTCGTCTGGTCAGGGTAAAACAGACGAACATTTTGGGTTCAGTTCAAGCAGCTTTATTACACACAAACACATCAGAAATGAGGCTTTGTAACTTAAATAAACTTATAAACTGACTGACTACCACACTCATACATGTTAACACTCTGGCTGTTCTCTCAAAAAGGCACTGCTGCCTGCACGTGCTCACTATTTATGTGCACATGCTACATCTGGAAATGCTTCTTAAAGGTACAAACACATGCTCTGATGTACAAAATGGTTTAAATGGAGATCACCGTACAGTGCAGAATAAGAAATTTACCATTCTCTGCACTGTACGCCCCCCACACACCCCCTAACTATATATATAGTAACTCCAGGATCCAGGAAAAGAGCATATACCTTTTACTTGCCTTACAGTACTCTGTACAGTGCCATATATACTAACTGCAGTTCAGTGAAATGAGTTTTCAGTAATTTGAGTTTTCAGGAAAATGGTCAGGGTGAAATTCAGTTAAATGAGATTCAGTAAAACAAAGTAGACCCCATGTATATGTATACTGTATATCTATGCACGTACCACACACACACACACACACTACATACATATATAATATTATATGGGTCTACCTGACATAATCAAAGCTTTACTTCATCGAATTTGACAATCACAAGATGACTCCACTGAAGAATTACTTTACTGAACAGTGATAACACCGGAATTCTACCCCAGGAGAGCAGTCACTTGGCCACCATTTCCAAATAGACACTAAAGCATATTAAACCCACCCAAGTGGGGGGGGGGGCTTTGTCCCTCCATCCCCCCCAACGAAATATACCAACTCTGAGATTGCACTGTAGAGGTGGTGGCCAAGTGACTGCTTTCCTGGAGTAAAATTCTGGTGTTGGGACCATTCAGTAAAGTAATTCTTTGGCGAAGTTGTCTCTTGATGTTCAAATTCGATGAAGTGAAGATTTGATTGTTAGATAGAGCCATATATGTGTGTGTGTGTGTGTGTGTGTGTGTGTGTGTGTGTGTGTGTTTAGATATATATATATATATATATATATATATATATATATATGTGTGTGTATATAGATATATATATATATATATGTGTGTGTGTATGTATGTATATATATATATATATATATATATATATATATGTATATGTATATATATATATATATACACACCCAGACACACACACACACACACACACACACACACACACACAGAAACACATATACATATATTGTAAAATGTCCAAAATTGACCAGGCAAACTCTGTACTACTGTATCTGTTATACTTTGTCTCAGAACAAATTCTTGCCAAACAGTTAATTCTTTCAGAGCTATTTCAATTCTTATTATAACACAACTAGACAGATGATGATACTGATGCACTCTCAGTAAAATTGTCACTGAATGAAAAACAAGCATTGTGTACTTTATATACTTTAAACACTGTTATTTTTGATATATGGAAAGTCCCTATGATGCAGCTGTCTCTTTCCAAAGTGCTGATATGCAAAAGTTCATGTTATTTTAGATGAAGCAGTCTCTGTAATGTAAAAACAATGATACTTCCTTATTTTATAAACAGGACGCCATAAGCCCACAGCTATATGTTATTAATATCTATGCTAGACATTTCTAATATATCAACAGCTAACTGTTCTTGCAAAGCAAGCTGTATTATTTTGAAAACTTGCTGTTCAGCCTTGGATATTTTTCTTTTCTGCACACACAGTATTTTTGGGAAAAGCATTTTAATTTACACAATATCTATCAATTCCCACTTTTTTTATTTAAGGTCCATGAAATTGTAAGACAATTTACAAAACAATAAGCTCTTCAGTGCCCTGCATCTCTCTATCCACTGCTACATATGAGTCCCTTGTATTTATTTCTATTTTTCCATACACTGTACTGGTGTTAACAGATGTAACTTGATTAATGCTTTTATTAACACAGATTTTAACACACATACAAACTGTTGTGATTAAGCAAATAATGACAATAAGAGCAATTAATGCGGAAATTATAGTACCCCATCATAGACACATAGCCATTATTACTTCTCTATTTTTAACTGTTTTTATGCTTACTTAAGCAAGTTGTCAGTCTTGCAGTTACACACAAGCATTTCAAAATCTTGTCAAGTTAACCCTTGCTTTACAAGGCAAGACCTTGTATTATTTCTTTTGCATTGCATAATTTCATTATTGCTTTGGGAAAAGAATATTTAAAAAAGCAATTTACAGGAAAATGTGATCCTCTGTACTTAATAGCCTTTCTTTATTGTTAACAACAGTTACTTGTTTGACAGTTTTATAACACATCTCTTCTGTTATATCTGAGATAGTTGCATAAGTTGCATTTGCTATTAACTTTGTAACTTTTTATATTGCCTTAGTGGCACCATACCAATGAAAACATTTAGCTGCTGAAATAGCACCGTTTCCTATGTCCAGCTGTTTTAATTTTTTCCTAATTTTTTATCATGACCCTCCCTCTTTTTTGTGGTGATTTTTTTATTGGAACTGCATGTATTATGTGTTAACTCCCATGCTGTTATTTTATACTTGAGCATTTTTACATGACCATAGTTTTTTTATGAAAACAGTATCCCTTTTCCTATTTTTATCAACTGTATATGTTTTTTATGGCCGATTGTTTTACAACTCTACTTTTATAAGATTTTTTAAACGTAAAACCTGTATGTGTAACCTCTACAGGGACTGCATGTAATGGCATTTTCCCTCTGTAAGGAATGCGGCTAAAAACCCAACAATTTGACTTTCCACATGCTTTTGCAAACAAATTTTGCATGTCCAAAATATATTGAAATCAGGTATCCAATCATGATGTCCCTGTTCTCATGATTTACTATATCTGAATATCTCTCCCCATTTTTTTTGCAACTGTTTTAGATTGTCTTGTCTTGTTCATAGATTGCTGTTATAGAAACAAATTTAAACTTTTGTAAGACTGTTAACAGAGTGGTACAGTACTGATGCTGTTTGACTTAACTTACACTGATTTTTATGAACCAACTTGGTGTACTGCTTTTACTTGGATTTTTATTAGCTGAAAAATGCTATTTGTAATTACTCTGTACTTTACTACCTGTATGTATTGCTGCGTATTATTACCTGGATGGCAGTTACACCAGTTTGACTAATGATGTTTTGCTGTACTAGTTTGTTTATTCTTTTGTAAGACATTGTTTTGAAAATATGACATTACAGTCACTGTTTTTTTACCAATATTGATCCTGTTTGCTGTATGCATAAGCTGCCTTTGGAGACATACTGTACTTTTAATGTGGGGGATTGACCCTCTCTTGTTACTATAGAACTTTTTGTCATTTAGGATTTGTCATAGGTACTGCCTTAAATGTTATTTCATTTTCAGACGCAGATATGGACTTACATACCCAAGATTTAATTGCATTGTTTAGTTTTGCATATACCGTTTGCACTACTGTAAATGTATTTACTGTATTTGTATTAACTTTAACTTTACATTGTATCTGTGTTAACTTTAACTTTGTCTATATGGCTGTAGGTTATTTGTGTGTTTATTTTGAATCTGTCCTGGCTTATTAAACCAGTAAAGTTGTGTATCTGTCTGTCTGTAACCCTGGTGGAGCAGAAGCTGCTCGTGTTCTCCCTGTGTTTGTTTTATATCAGACCGTGTATTACACCCCCTTCCTTTCACCACGTAGTCTTTAAGCTGTTTTTGTACATTTCCTCTGTGCATCTGCAATACTGCGTAATTTTTCATCAGACCATGTATTACATCCCCTTCCTTTCACCATGTAGTCTACAAGCTGTTTGTGTACATTTGCTATGTGCATCTGCAAGACTGATACTTGTTTTAAACTGTCTAGCACTCCGGCTTAATCTCAGAGTCTGTATCTGTCTGTTAGGCAGAAACTGATTTTAAAGCTGCATATGCATTTTGCAGAATGTCATTAGCTGTCTGACGGAATTGCTTTAACATAACATGTTGCTTGACCAAACATTATTTTGTTTTTTCTGTCATGCTATTTAGACTGTCTGTAAAACAGTTACGTGAGTCTAGACACTTACCTCTTTTAGCTGCTTGCTTTGCTTTGCCATTTGCCAAAGCATTTACTGTTGCCTTTCCTATTTATTTTTTATGTGCTTTGATTTTGACAATATTAAAAACTTCCCCTGTAAATCATTTTGGGAATTAATGCCCATAACTCTCGTACTGGAGCATGTTTTAGGGGTTTGCCAACACTGTTGATGAATCCCCTTCTGACCCAAACTGGCATGTGTAAATGCAAAAAAAAAAATTAAAGCATTATTTGAAATAGTCCACACAGTGCATGTCAACCATTGTTTAAATGCTAACATATTGAAACTAAATTTATTTATTTATTTATTTTTTTGTCTTGCCACTGAGGCAGAGTCTGTAATAAACAAGACTATTGAGATATATCAGCAGGAGAAATAACTGTCATTTTTGCTGAACCCTGCCCAATGTAAACCTTGATGAGCTTCTAACTTTCTTGTCAGATTAACCTCTGTAGTTTGTGCCCTTAGTAAATGTTGTTGGGCTCTATCTGATTGTTACGTTAAACCAGAAATGTCATTATGTAAAGTCTATGCTGAGTCTGTTGCTTTAAATGACATTATTGTCCCTTACTTACTGACTGCGGTGGTGGTGCTGCGGTAGCGTTGTCGCCTCACAGTTGGACGTTGCCCGTTCGATTCTCAGTTAAGCGTCTTCTCTGTGGCGACATGCGTGAATGGGCGTTCCTTCATTGAAGGTTGTGCGCTAGGCCCGGCAAGCCAGCACGTAACTCTACTGCCAATCATTAGCGGACCGGAGTTCCGCTGTGGCGACCCCTAACCAGGAAAAGCTGAAAGACTTACTGTCTCTAGGAAAATTTTGAAAAGCTGTGAAAACCTTTTTTTTAAAAGGTTAATAGTGATAGCACACTGTACAATGTTAGAACTTTCTTCTGTTTGTGCATTTGCAATATTTACTATAAATAACATGTTTATGTAGTCTATTACATTACTAACAATAATTGCATACACTTGTACTGTATGAGCTTTAGGTGACTGCAGAAGGTACTGTTGTATATGTGAAAAACTAACAACGCTAGAATGAAACAGATTGATTATTAGAATAGGATATATCTTATGGTATGGCTTGCATACTAGACTCCTGTGACAAGATAGACAGAAGTTAGGAAAGTTACTTCCACATGTACATTTTGTGTGCGGATTATAGGCATTTATACATTTACAAACACAACTGTTATGTAATGTCTGAACAGTAAACATTTCAGATTTACATTTTATGTCTGACATAGAAGATTGAAACCATTGCTGTAAGTATGACCAAACCTGATGAGGAGACTCATTAGTATTAATAGTATGGCTACACTTAAGACTGGTCTCTAATATGGCGTCCATGTTATAAAACCATAAAGAAAGTACCATAATTTATGCAGAAGACAAGCAGGTGATCAGGCTGAAGTCAATTTGGAAAAGGACGATGTTTCTCTACAGACGAATTGGAGGTGGTCCGACGCAGGACAGCTTCCACGGCGGTGCTCTGTATCCACCAACGAAGTACTGGAGCTGGAACTGTATCTCTGTTAAAACACTGGAACTGTCACAGTCTGTTGAACTAACGTAGTAAGTAGTAGGGATCCCTCTGTAATATTAACTGCTGGTAACAAATATATGGTCACAGCCACTGGCCCTGGTTCGCCACTGTAAAATGTCCAAAATTGACCAGGCAAACTCCGTACTATTGTATCTGTTATACTTTATTTGTCTCAGAACAAATTCTTGCCAAACAGTTAATTCTTTCAGAGCTATTTCAGTTCTTATCTATATCTATATATCTATATATCTATATATATATATATA
Source organism: Protopterus annectens (assembly GCF_019279795.1). Classification (NCBI taxonomy): domain Eukaryota; kingdom Metazoa; phylum Chordata; order Ceratodontiformes; family Protopteridae; genus Protopterus; species Protopterus annectens. The sequence continues at coordinate 1,500,270,418 of NC_056732.1, read as the reverse complement.
TATATATATATATATATATATATATATATATATATAGATATATAGATATAGATATGCATGTATGTGCATATATATAAATATATATGTATATAGATATGTATATTTTATATATATATATATATATATATATATATATATATATATATATATATATGCATGTATGTGTGTGTGTGTGTATATATATATATATATATATATATATATATATATATATATACTAACAAGAAGTCTACGGCTTTGGACAGGTTTGGGAAATGGATATATGCTTCAGCAACCTTCGCCCTTTGAGAGCTGAACTATTTGGCTCATGTAATATGATTCTAGTGAGACTTGACTAAAGAGCCCAACAAGTCCCTCACTGGTAACCTGCCTTTGGATGTCCAGAAGACTGTGGACTCCCAGCTCACTACTTTCCATTTTGTATCAAACATTACTGTGCATCTGCAGTTTTAATACAGCTGATGATACAACTGGTACTGACATTAATGTACATTGACATGCCTGGATGTGTCTTTGTGACTTTGTGGAAGACTTTAAGATGTCCTTCATTTAATGCCCTGTTTGACGGTTCAATACTTTTTGGACCAAAGGTAAAAGGCACTGTAACCAGACGTCAACAAGAAGGTGAAACCCTCTGTGTAGTGGGAATTCATGTTTCCATCGCTCAAAGGATCCTCTCTAGGTATCAGAGGGCTGGCAAGAAGATCTGGTTCCACAAATCACAGGGTTGTTATCACGACACTCCTGGGGACAGACCCCTTTGTGGCAGAGGATGGATGTAACTTTAATGGACATCTCCCAAGAGGCAGAGGTGGATCGCACAGTCAGGGTTTTCATCATCTCTTTACCAAAAAAGCCGTACCAGTGCTCATGAAAGGTTGCCCTCCTGCTGCACTCTGGAGGCAGTCTGAAGATGCTTATCCATACACATGCAGGGCTAGCAAAGCATAGCAACATATTACTGGGTGATAAACATAATTTCTAGTGGCCACTCAATTTCCTTTGCCCCCCCCCCCCCAATAAAAAATTAGAAAGTTCCTGACGTTCCACCCAGTCAGTAGAAACATGCTACAGCAGAAATGTCCAAGCTGCTAGGAAAAAGAGTCATCCAAATGGTCCCCAAAGACCAGTTAGAGTCTGGAGTCTATTTAAGGGGATTTTTTGCTACTCTGGAAGATGGAAGACCTCAGACCCATTCTAGGTCTGAGTCATTTAAATCAGTTTATAGTACAGACAGAATTCTTGATGGTCACTGTCAAGTCCATATTGCCTCTTCTCAGGAAGGATGATTGGATGGACACATACTATCATGTAAAGATAGAGAAGCATTACAGGACATTTCTTTTTTTACACTTGCTAGCCTGTCTTTGCCAGTTCAGAGTGCTGCACTTCATTCTCATCACAGCCCCCAGAGTGTTTACCAAAATAATGGCATTTTTTGCAGCATATCTCTGTCTGCAAGGGATCCAAGTTTTCCCATATCTTGACAATTGGCTCCTCACTACTACCTCCAAGCATCTCTTGTTACACCATCTAGACCTTCTGCTCCACTAAATCCAAGCATCTCTTGTTACACCATCTAGACCTTCTGCTCCACCTGATTCAAAACTTGGGAATTATGATAAATTTTCCCAAGAGCCACATGAACCTATCACAGCAAAGAGAATTCATTTGATGCCACTTAGACTCAGCATTGCAAATTTCCAAGTTACCCCACTACATAGTACTCTCTCTATGCCTGGTAGCAACACAGGTACTTAAGCCTTCATCCTTAATGACCTCCACAGTCTTACTCGTCCTTTTGGCCAGGTTCTACATGAGGGTACTCTAATGGACTCTTACTGTACAATGGTCTAGAAACATTCACACATTATAGGTTCATAGGTAGGTACTAGGCTATCGGCCCTGGGGCCTATACAAGCCCAGCCAAAAAGGTACCCTGGCTTTTGCCACCCAAGAAAATTATTTTCCAGTGCCACTGTCGAGCAGAGCCACAGAGGTGATCCCCGGGGTGAATTTCCTATTTCCCATCCAGTCATCAAGATTTTTCTTGAAGAGTGCTAATGAGGAGCTTTGTTTTATATAGATAGGTAGTTTATTCCAGAGTATGGGAAGTCTCTGGGAAAGGAATCTATCCCTCTGACATGTTCTGTTTATTGTGGTGACAAGGTTTAGGTCCCTAGAGCGTGTAGCTCGGAGGGATTGGGATTTCTTTAAGTGGAGCAGTAACAACAGCTCTGGGTTTGACATAGCTTTGTATGTTAGGCAGAGATCACCTCTGAGTAGGCGATATGCGACGGAGTAAAGCTGGATTTTTTTGAGACAGTCTACGTAGGGCATCTGTTTGAGGCCGGTAATCCTCTTTGTGAGGCATTTCTGTGGCCTTTCCAGTTGTTGTAGATGTCTTGTGAGGTACATACCAAAAGAGGCTTTGTACTCTATAATGGGTCTAATGAGTGATGAGTAGAGGGGAACAATGACCTCTCTTTTTCTGGATGAGAAACCTTTTGTGATGAGGTGTGCCACGTAGAAGGATTTCCTGACTACTGTGGCGATGTGATTATCAAAGGAGAGACTACTGTCCACCTTTGTCCCAAGGTCTCTTATCACACTTTCGGTGTTAAGTATACTACCACCTATGTTGTAGTTCATGGGTACAGAGTTTTTACCAAAGGGGTTGACAATGCACTTTTTGGCATTGAGCTTGAGGCCATGGCTTTGACACCAGGCATCTGTCTCAGTGAGGCCTTTTTGTAGGATGTCCACATCATTAGGAGTTTCGATTATGGCTCCTAGTTTGCAGTCATCTGCGAACTTCGTTAGCCAAAGACCTTCTGCATGCCAAAATTCACATTACTCAAATATGCAGAGATCTTATCAGCTGGTAGATGTGTCTGCACTGTGGTGCAGCAGATAGCATTGTCGACTCACAGCAAGAGGTTGCTTGCTTTAATTCTTGGCTGGTGTGCCTTCTGAGCAGGGTCTGCATGCCCTTCCTGTGTTTGTGTGGGTTTCCTCCTGGGTGCTCCATTTTCCTCCCACATTCCAAAGATAATGCGGTAGGTGGATTCAACACTCTAAATTGGCCCTATGTGTTAGGGTGTATGCGAGTGTATAGCAAAAATAAACCATCCTGGCAGGGCTAGCCACCCGGTGATGTAAACCTTGGCTGTAGATAGTTGTAATTGTTTGTGACACTCCAGCTCCATATGGAAAAATAGAAAAAGGAGTTGTGGATAGATGGATGGATATCAGCTGGTGGATAACATGTCTTGTTAGTGACGGAAGGCCCCCTTTTCATACTGATCCGCAGCTGGCTGTCCTAGCCATGGATGCTACCCTTCTGGAGGAAAGCATTTCATAGGGTGAGTGGTTCAAGATTTTTGGTCACATCTGGAGGCCAGTCTTCACATCACTGTCTTGGAGATGAGTCATCCTCCTAGTGTTGCAGGCATTCAAGAATGTTCTCCTCAAGGGTGTAATTTCCATACAGACAGACAACATGGCAGTAGTCTGGTACTTCACCAGACAGGGAGGAGCCCCTTTGTACCCTGTTTGTTGGGAAGTCCTGAGACTATGGCAATGGGCGATGCCTTTGCACTGATTTCTAATAGTGATGCACATCCTAGGGATGTTCGTTGTTTTAGTGGGCAAATTGATCAGAACTATTTTAGTGCCTCACAAGTGAGTCCTCGAGCCAATAGTGACAGCTTTAATTTTCCTTTGCTGGTGCCAAGCCTGCTGTGACCTTTTTGCTTCCTACCTGAACAAGTAGTGCAGCAGTTATTTTGCCCTAATCCCTTCACAGGGATGGTCACTGTGGGGAGTTCTGGTGCACAATTGTCCCCCAGGTCTTCTTTATGGGTTCCCCATTACCCCTAATGAAAAAAATTCATCCAGAAAGCGCAAGGTCAGATTGATCCTCATTGCTGCCTTGTGGCCTCTACAAACATGGTTCCTGTTCCTGTGGCCTCTTCTAGTATATATCCCCCCATGGATGTTGGATCAGTACCCAAATTTCTTGACTCACCCATATGGATTGCCTCCTCCAGACCAGACATCCAGGAAACTAACCGCTTGATTCCTCCATTTCTGATTCTGGCCAGAGATGCTAAGCTTCATTAGTTATTCAGATTATTTTAGCCTCCCAAAAACAACACACTAAAAAGTTTTATCATAGCCCAGATGGAAAATGTTTTCCATTTGCTACGTCAGAAGGAATAGATCATTTTTCTGCTGCTATTTCTTCCATACTGGAGTTTCTGTCTGATCTCTTCCATAGCGGCTCCAGGTTTTCCACTATCAAAGTGCAAATGGCTGCAATTTCAGATTTCCACGTAGGACAGAATGACACCTCCATAGTATTGCTAAAAGTCTCTAAAGCTTTTTTTAGTGGAACTTTATTTCTACAACTGCCAGTCAGTGACTCAGTACCGCCATGGGATATTACTATTTTGCACCAAGCATAAACTCAACCTCCTTTTGAATCAGCAGCTTCAGAAGATTTGAAATTCTTTTCTTAAAAGATACTTTTTCTTGTGACTGATATAGTGGCCTGACACATTTCAGAGTTACAGGCTCTTTCTTGCAAACCCTCTAACCTGTTTTCCACAAAGACAGAGTTTCCATAAGAACTAATGCATCTTTTCTTCTTAAGGTGGCATCTGAAGCAAATTTAAACCAATCCAATCAACTCGGGAGATTTTTATGTTTTCAGGTGGGAGCCTGTCTTTACCAATTCAGAGAGCTGCTCTTTGGTCTTTCCACAGCCCCCAAGGTGTTTACCAAGATAATGGCATTAGTTGCAGCACATATCCATCTGCAAGGGATTCAAGTTTTCCAATATCTTGACAATTTGCTTTTCACTACTACCTCCAAACATCTCCTTTTACACCATCTGGACCTTCTTCTCCTCCAAATTCAGTGGCAGCTGGTGACTTCAAATCAGAGGGGGGCTGCAGCAGACAATTGAATGGGTGGGGCCAATGGGAAGGGGTGTGACCAACTAGAAAGGGCCAGAGATGTGCTCAAAACCACAAAAACTGGGTCTTTAATTAAGTATGCTGCCCTGGGTGCCAAACCGTCATTATAAGAGTCCAATCAAGACAAAATGAAGTGTAGAAGAAAAAAAATATTTCAGTGCATTGGCTACATGACAGCTTACTTAATATCTAGATGGAAACAAAAGGTTGTGAGGCATGAAAAAATAAATTACTTTTTAAATACATTACTGGAATGCCAGTCAAAATCAAGTATAAAAAAACAAGCAGCACTCAACTAAAACCACTTCTGATTGCACCGCATAATTTATAATCAGTTTTATAAAATGACGAAGTAACATGCTTAAAGTAGCAATCTCTGTGATACCCCCAATTGTAAAAACGTACATTTGTTTAAATGATGCATTAAACAAACTAAACAAACAAACTTTTCACTGCCACCACAATATGTGTTGCAGGAAGTGCTAAACATTTTCACCCTGTTAAAGAATATTTTCAGGTGCTCCTTTTCTTCTAATAAGTTTTTAAAAGTGCCACTTTCCCCAAGATTATGCCACCTAGGATGTTGTTGCTGTTGTTGTTTGTCTTTCGGCTTTTTCCCAGTTAGGGGTCGCCACAGCGGAACTCCAGTCCGCTAATGATTGGCAGTTGTTTTTTTTTTATGGTGTCGAGTTGCCAGCCCAATGCCCAACCTTCAACGAAGGCACGTCCATTCAACGCATGTCTTTCGAACGCCCACTGGACCACGGGGAGGACATGCAGACTCCACACAGAAGTCTGCATGTCCCCCCCCGCGGTCGCGTGGGTGTTCGAAAAATATGCGTTGAATGGGCGTGCCTTCGTTGAAGGTTGGGTGTCGGGCTGGCAACTCGACACCATAAAAAAAAAACAACTGCCACCCAGGATAACTAGTAAAATTTAACCTTAGTAACGTCAACTTAGGGGGAATATGCTGAATTTATTTGGCCCACAGTTTAGTAAAAAAAAATATACATATATATATATATATATATATATATATATATATTTTTTTTTTTTTTTTTTTAAATTGCTCAAACAAAAAAGGAATTGATGTAGTACTACTGCATCACAGCGCTTAATATCCTAAGTGCTACGATGTTCCTGGTAATATGAACAAACCACTTTAATGCTATCTATTAATGCTCAAGGAGAAGAATGTAATGTACAGAGTAGTGGGCACTGTTCCCATAGTACATTGCAAGTCAGGCATTACGTGACTGTGTCTCTTGAGCAAATTACATGTTTACATTTAAGCAAGCTTCTGTGCTCCCGATCTCATTGTGAATACAGCACAAGTCCACAAAGTTAGTGAACCATTTGGGAATGGAGTCTTCATGCCTCTTAAATACAGCTCATTATGTTTTTAGCTTTGCCAGACTGTATGTCTTACAAAAGAATCTTTACATTTATGCTGCTTTTACAATGCCAGAAACACCACTGTATCACCATCTCAAGCATTATGTAACTCACGTAGAGTGCGCAGCTTAGAATCTGTATAGCAGGCATTTACACTGTCCATCTCACCCAGTGTGCCAGGTGCTACACTTGTTTGTCTTTTCGGCTTTTCCCGGTTAGGGGGTCGCCACAGAGGAACTCCGGTCCGCTAATGATTGGCAGTAGATTTTTATGGTGCAGAGTTGCCAGCCCGACTCCCAAACTTCAGCGAAGGCATGCCCATTCACGCATGTCTTTCGGAGGCCACTCAACCATGTGGAGGGCATGCAGACTCCACACAGAAGGCACTCCAGCCGAGAATTGAACAGGAGAACCTCTTGCTGTGAGGCAACAATGCTACCGCTGCACCACCGCAGATTTCTCCTATTTTTTATTTCCTTCTCATTCTGTCTCCATTCCTTTCTTAACACAAGTTCTACAAAACTAACAAAGTATTATACTTTCATTGCTGAAATAATGTTCCTCACATCTGCTTTAAATCATTATACCCTTTGCTATTGACCTAATGACTCATCTAATGAAGGTACAAAAGTGCATATACTTCAAGGAAGACATTCAGTGGATATTAAATACGCATGCATGCAGGACGTGTGCTCTTTAATGTGGATTTTGTTGCATTCTGCTCTCAAAGTACTTTAGAAATTTCCACCATAAAGCTAATAATCTGACAATAAATCCAAGTACATGTTTTTTATGTTTAGCTTATTTCTTGTTTCTTATGTGGAATTCCTTCTGGGATGTGGCCAAAGATGTTCCAGTTTACATTAGCTTACAAACAAAATAAATTAAAAATGATAAAATAAATGTAAACACAGTATGTATGTCTGTCGTTCTGTGTATTTCTGTGTGGCTCTGGGGTACACAGTGTATGCCTATGTGTTGAAAGATTCCTGTGCTACATACCCAGAGTAACACAAACTCTTTTCCTGAGCAGTGCAAGTTGTGCTATTGTGAGCATGACTGTGAATTCCTCCCTTTATTTTCAGATTGTGAACACTAAAGTCAAGCTATAATGCTTGATCTGAGAGATTATAGTCCAGAATTAAAATGTTTCATCCTTGCCATACTAGATAGAAAGACGCTTTTCTGATTGTTTCTGTTTTCATGTTTTAAAATAATTGCTTATTTTTCCACTAATAAATCAATAGTATATCGTTTTGTTCTTGCATTTTTCAGATATACAGCTGACCAAGTTAGAAACATCTAAAAAGGTATTCAGTTCTGCAGTTCCAGACTGGGAATAGAATTATCCAATCAATCTGGAAAACAGTTTCACTATGGATTTACAATCTTTAAAAAATGTAAGGCTTTAACCAAAATGTCAGTTAAGTGTCCTGTTAACACAGAGAAACCCAGGCTAATGAAACTGTTCTGCACTTCCTATACCAGCCTATGTCAACATTTTGGTTTTCTTCAGTTCCAACAGTGAAGAAAAAGAATGTTGCCAATCACAATACAGTCAAGGCCTTAGGACTCTGGTCACACATTTTTTTAACTCTGATAAAATGAGTTTTGCAACCTGATTCAATGAAAACCATTTAATTCTAAATGCAAAAAATATACTACACTCTTCAGCAACACACACACACACCACACACATTGAAAACAGCTTTTGTTTCAGTTCCCTACCTGAAAAGAGTCCATCTGCAGCAGAAGCTAGTTCCTTTAACAGTCCCACGCAGCTAAATGTCTTCCTGGGGAAGGTTTCCCTGTGAGAGCAGGCTCCAGCTACAGTCCCGCGCAGCTGAATGTCTTCCTGGGGAAGGTTTCACTGCAAGAGCAGGCTCCAGCCTGTGGACGTTACAGTCCGGACGTCTTCTGTTCTGTGCGGTCGTCATCACATAGACTTCTGAGCTGCAGGGCAGAGATGGTCTTTCCTCCTATCCGGACTGCTGACAAAGCCGTCTGGAGTTCCCATCTGTGCAATCACGCATGCGCGGAGTTCCGGGACTCAAGAAATATTTATTTTTTGTTCCTTTTTTTTTTCACGATTTTTTAAATTTTGTTTTCTTGTCTTTCCACAGCTGGGCGGCTGCAATCCTGTAACACGAGCTGCCCATGACCTAATTCAATACCTGGAACCAAATTCTCCAACAAAGACGAATACTCTTCATATGTTGGATGTTCATCAGCAACTTGTATCACATTTTCATAGAACAAAACATGTCAGGAAATCTGACCAGTTGTTCATTGTCTTTTCTAGACCTAAATTGAGCAAAACAGTTTTTAATGTTATTTTTTCAAGATGATTATCAAACTGTATTTCTTTTGTATACACTAAAAAGGGTCTATCTCTGCACTTGAAGCTTAAAGCTTATTCTACAAGAGCAAAAGACACTTCGACAGTCTTTAGGAAAAGACTTCCCATTGATAATGTTTATGCTGCTACAACTTGGTCAATAGTTCACACCTTTGTGTCTCATAAATTGGATATACAGTCTAGATCATGTTCCAACATTCTCCTTTCTTGATGCCATCCAGGTAAAAACAGCTTGAGAATCTGACCCATACATTAAATCAGATAAAAATAGACAACATTGGATACAAAAGTTATGTACTTACTACAATGATCGATCCATGTTGCCTGATTTTCATCCAGTTCAACCTCCCCCCTCCTGTCCCCTTTCAAGTTATCTTCTGTCAGCTTCTGGTGACTGAATGTATCTTATTTGCACCCTACTCTGTAAACAGTACTTTCAGACTGTGATCCGCTTCTAGATGTTTCCTGTCAAGTTAGTAATTACCTTAAAAGGGTTATTATATCACTAAATTTTTAGTTGGGTGGGGCAAACTTGAACTGAGGTACTAAGGTAGGGTGGAGAGAATTATGGGTAGGGGAGGAGCCAGAGAGCTGGATCCATGAAGCTTAAGAGATGGTGCTGATGTTGGATGCGACAACCCCTTTGTTGAACTTGACAAAAATCAAACAACACGGATTTACAGTTATTGTAAGTACATAACTTTCATTTGTCCCCTGTATCCTTTAGGCTGAGTAATCTTACCCTATGTCAGAGTTTCACGTAAGGTGGAGAAACTGAGGAAGCAGTTCATTTTATTAGAGGGTGGTGGTAAGTAGGATGAGCAGTAGGATTTTTTTTTTGTTAGCAATAAAACATAAATGTTTAGTCTGTCACAGGAAGAAATAAAGCATAGGTGGAGAGATTTGAAGCTGACAGGATAAGAATAAGAGCAATGAAAGTGATGTTGCTGGAACTTGTTCTGTTTCATCCCATGGTGGAATAGGGAGTGTTAGACAAGTCAAGAGGTAAAATTGAGTGCTGGCTACAACAGATGTTTGATAAAGAAGAGGGCCACATCCAGTAATTGGTAAGATTTAATACTGTAGGTATTAATAGATGAGGTGATGCAGCTTTCCAAGGATGTTGGCGCCTCCTCATCTCATAATGCACCTTGCAACACATCTGCTCTGTTCTTCCCAGTTGCAAAAAATCTCAAAGCTGAAATAAATCGCCGCAGTCTGCCATTTTTGGAATTATTTCTCTGCTATTCTTTTTAGAGGTTTTAATTTAAAACTGTAGTCAAATACCTGTTTTCTTATGTTTATTTAACACACAGTTTGTTTTTTAAAATTAGTTTCTATTTTTTTTTTTTTTTTTTTTTTTTTTGGTTAACGGCACTTCTGTTTAACTTTGAGCTTTGGCCCATCCATGTATCTACAAAGCATCTTCCACCTGTGATTGTGGCAGACAGATTCTGCTTGCCAATTGTTGTTAAATGTTTTTGTTGTGTGGGGTCTGGGCATAGTACTTATAGCTTTTTCATCTATGTGCATTTTAGTGACGTCACTATGTCACATTGCCAGAAAGCCTTTGAGGCTTTTTGTGTAAAGAGGCTTTCCACTCTGGAAGCTGAAGGTCCGAGCTCTCCTTCTGTCTAGAAATCCAGGAATCACTGTTCCATTTCTTATGGGCATCTTTCAGACAAAGTGAAGCATTCAAACTCCACTGACTAAACTACATGTCGCAAGCAATACCTTCTCTTATATTGTACCAAAGATTATCTCCGGTGGTGGTGCTGTGGTAGCGTTGTCACCTCACAGTAAGACGTCCCGTTTGATTCTCAGCTAGAGCGTCTTCTGTGTGGAGATATGCGTGAATGGGCGTACCTTCGTTGAAGGTTGTGCGTCAGAGCTGGCAACTCGGCACGTAAAAATCTACTGCCAATCATTAGCGGACCAGAGTTCCGCTGTGGCGACCCCTTAACCGGGAAAAAGCCGAAAGACACAACAACAACATTGTACTAAAGATTAGAGAACCTCTTCCACCATCCTTTAAAATAAATCAGCCCTTCACTGAATTCATATTGGAAATTAAACAAATGTCTATTAAAAGATGCAGCATGCACCTGATTCACTAAATATTATTGGATCACTACTTTCCCAACCACCATCTGCATTCTGCCATTTCTTAATATACATATTGACATCCCAAAACATTTAGCCACATTATCCCCCTTTTTGTCTTTTTAACATTGCACTTGTTATAGATAGCTTGTCCAAAGCGGTCTTTTAACTAATACATTATACTTCATGGTTTAATTTAGTTCATCCACGTACTAAGATTTTTATTTAACTTTGTACTGATTACTGTAATAAGTTTATGAAATTAGCATGTGACTGAAATTGTCAAAAATAGTTTCAACTCTGTGATTACACAAAGTAATTAGAATGTTCTGTGAAACTTGCACATTTCTTTTTCCTGTTTCTTTGCTTATAAATCCCCTCTCACCAAATGTGCATATGTTGAATAATGTTTCTTAATTCTATGGATTGTAGTACTTCTGTGCTTGACAAATGCCCAGATGTTTTGCACTGAGTGGGCTGGCCTGAAAATGGTCAGATTGAATCAGTATTTCACTCTTAAAAACAGTTTGATATTTTTAGACGGTCTAAATTTGCCTTAAGGAAAAGTTCAAAGCATTCATAGGGAAACTGCACTGTTTAGGGCTTCCTGCATACCTGCCTGCTTTTCACTTATGGAACTCCGTTCCTTTAGCCACTAGTACTGTAAAGTACTTTTGGGGAAAGCTTCTGATTTTAGTGTAATGATCCAATACCCGACCCCACATGCAAAAAATGGAAAAAGGGGATGATGGATATGGATGGATTACGTCCTTGTTTGTAGTGGAATTCTATTATGAATGACTTGTTGCTCATTTAGGACACTCTACTTCATTATCTGCTCCAGGTTTGTTTTCACGTCTCTTCTTTCTTTTTCTTGATCTTCCATTGTTTCATCTTGATTATGATGTACTTACGGCTGACATTAGAAGACTTTAAGCTCCTACCTTTCTCAAATGCCTGTTCATGTCCCAGTAGATGCAGGACTTCTAAGGTTAAGTGCTGCTGCTTCTCTACAAGTTGGCATTGTTTCTTCTTTAGCACCACATATATGGTGTGACCTTGGAGTTAATATGTTTAAGTAGCATGGGTGTGGGTGTCTGGGGGTGTCCCACTGTAAAAATGGTTTTCTTTTTGAGTTTTTCATTTTTTTAGATATAAATGCAGTTTGGTATTCAGAATAATTTGAACTTCTGCATAGTCCTCTTGGTCTCCTATGAGGATAGACCCATTTTTCAGATCCTAGCCCCCCACCCCAAAAGGTCAAGGGTGATGGACAGATTTGGAAGTAGATCTGTGTGGTTTCTGTTTTGTCATTGTTGACTAAATTAACTTGTGGAAGGCAGTAACAGAAGGATAAAGTTGATGGTCAGTGGGTGAAATTCATAATGGACTCAGCAGTGAAACTCTAAAAGCTTCTGAATGAAGAAAACCCCACATGTCATACAATGGAAAAGAGTGCAACTTAGAAGAAATTTGGAATGCACTAAGGAAAATGAAGCAAGTGAAAGCAGCAGACTCATGAAATCACAGTAGATATGATCAAGTTGAGTGCATTAAGGGAGAAATGACTCCTGAGGGTACTTGTCAAAGTGTGGAGAGAGAGACAGACAGAGAAAAGCATATTACAGATGACCAGAGAAGCATTGTAGTGCCACTACACAAGAACAGATGGAATGTTCACAGTCATAGACTGTACAGAGTTATCAGACTTCTGTCATTCTATATGAAAGTGCTGGAGAGTATGATTGGTAAATGAATATGTAGTGTAGTAGAAAGCAAATGAACAGTTCAGATTCAGGTCAGACTGCAGTAACATTAACCTGGTGTTTGCAGTGAAAACAGTGGAGAAGAAGCTGGAGATTAGAGTCTAACTAGGATTTCTAAACTTGGAGAAAGCATAAGACAAGTGGCAAAGAAAGCTGATTTGGGCAGCTTTGTGATGGTTCAAAGTACTGGAAACATTTGTGGAGTTCGTGTAGGCTAAGCACAAGCATCCAGGTGACACAAGTACAAATAGCATTTGGACTCTGAGGGGTCCCTAGTGGGTGTGGGTGTGCACCAGGGTTCACCTGTGAGCCACTCCTGTTAATACTGGTGATGGAGTACATCAGCAACCAGGTCTGAGGGGACAGATCAATAAGCCTACTGTATGCAGATGATATGGTACTATAAGCCAAATCTGAACAGGAACTTTAGGAAATGATCGAGGACTGGAATACAAAACTGAAGGCACATGGGATGAACCAGAGCACAGACAAGACCAGTGGTCATGACAGCAAATGGTAGAAACAGAAGAAGCTTAAATATGAGATGGAAGGGAAAGTACTGAAACAGGTTAACAACTAGAAGTATATAAGAGATGTGGTTGAGGAAAAGTTAAGTCTAAATGAGGAGGCCAGAAATAGAATCAGAGGTACTGCAGCCAGGAACAGAAGTTGAAAAATAAGTTGTACAAAGCAGTGGTGTAATCGGAGCATATATATTGCACAGAGGCCTGGGCAGTCAAGTCAGAGCAATCGAGACAACTCGAGGTGATGGAGATGAAGTATGTAAGACATAATACACATTGCGGGGATCTTGTAATGGAGTATTTGGGTTTGATAATCCAAGGACTCCGATATCTTCACTGTTTATATCCAGAGTTTGTCATTTCCATGTTTCTTGCTGGTTGGACCCCATAAACTGGTAACCATTTGAAATGTCGGGACCAGCTACAGTGAGTCCTGAAACATGGAGACGGAATGGCAAAAAGATTGGACCTGTATATATTAAGTCCGAGATGCCGTTTCTCAGAAAATATTCTTTTCTCAGCGGTATGGTGATGTTGGAGTTTCCATATATAAGTTAGGGGGGCTGTGGGGGACTCCCACCCGAAAAATGATCTGATGATGTCAATTTTCATTCTATCCTCAACTGTTTGGTTCAGATCCAACTTGGCCATTACTAAAGCTCATGGTAACCAAATAGCTGTCAAGCTTCTCCCTTACCCATAATGCAGCAACCCCTAACATAATCCAGATCTCGTTTGCCACTTTTTGCTAAAAGACGTGGTCAGCCTTAGCTCTCCTTCACATGTAAGTGTTTTTTTTTTGCAGTTAATATCTTTCTGATGACTGCTTATACTTGTATATTACAATATTGTACATATCTTTTACCATGGCTGGTAATTTTTCTCCCTTCTCTTTCCTGTTATACATTCGGTTGTAACTTTATTACCATTGTTGGTATTTCCTGGCTTTCTTTTTCTTATCTTTTTTTCTCGTATTAAAAAAATAAATAAATAAAACTTTTTTTTCTTTGTCTTTTTACTTTTGTTGTTAAAATGGTCCTCCTGCCTTCAAAAAGTGTTTAAAACAAGTGCCTCTCTCTGATGATCACACTCTCTCTGTTTATTGCCTAGGCCCACAGCACCTTCAGGATGATTGCTTCGTTTGCCACAATTTCAATCCCAAGGCTTTAGTGGACAGAAGAAACAAACTTATCCTGAAAGGAATGTTGCCATCATGCTTTGGTGAAGCTATCACTGGGGCTCAATCCCCAAGATTAAAGCTTAGGAGTCTAAATCTCTGTCTCCAATGCCTTCCGTTTCCTTGACCTTGATTTCGGAGTCCTCTAGGAAGAGATCTAAATCAGATCAGAGAAGTCACAAAGCAATTCTTCTGATCCAAAGAAAAAACAGTTAATGGAGCCTAGAAGTTCTGATCCGACAAAGAAACCTATGGATTCCGCGGTCTCTGGTACCACTTTTCTTCCAAGGACCAGTTGTTCCCCTTCTCTTGCTCCTGGGCCTTCAAGGGTTCCTTCACTATTTTTGGAAAGGTGCCGATCAAAGTCTCCCTCCCTTGGTTTGTCTTGTTCGGCCAGGAGTTTGACAGAGGAATATGTGGACAGAATGATGCGGAAGTTCCTCTTTTTGCACATCCAGATGGGTGTTTTACCAGCTCTTACCCCTTCAGGTCAGGAAGCCCATCCATCTGCCACTCCACCACTTCACACTCCTTGTCTGATTCCTTTGGTTGCTTTGGAGTCCCTGGATCTGAACCTTCCAAGTCCATCTGGCTCTAATCCAAAGATAACCTTCTCTTCGGATCCAAAGCTTGCTCTGAGTGCTCTGGCTTTGACTTCTTTGGATCCGGGTGACTCTCAATCGAAGCTTCCTTTTTGGGTCAAAGGTACTAGAGTAGACTCTGAAGCTTTCAGAGCCATCTGTGCTACTTGGTGCTTTGACATTAGATAGCTCTGCTGTGACTTCCTCCTCAGGGAGCTTGCTTATGGGGAGAGAGGAGACAGCATTCCAGAAGCTTGCCATCTTGACGCCAGGGTTCTCTGTCTCTCTCTCTCTGGGGTGGTCTGCCTTTGAGGTTGTGAAGTGAGTATTTTCTGTTATGACAGGACGGATGGATCTAATCCCCCCTCGGATCCTTAATCTGTTTCCCAGATGTCTGTGCGCTCGAAGCCTCATCATTCTACACCACAGGGATCAAGCCAGCTCGAGAACCCCAGGCCACCCAGCAGGGTTTATTAGGCTGCTCTGACACTTCCATGGAGCACCCCACCAAGGAGGTCCCTAGGAAGAGAAAGTGCAAGAGGAGGCACTTGGACTCTCCACAAGAGTCAATCACTGAAGATATTGATTTTGTGAAGGGTCCCCACAATCACATCACCTCTGGAAGACATCTCATTTGTAGACTTCCTTGAGATCCTTAAACAGTTAGACCCCTAGCAACCCTTCACATGAAGAGTCAGTATTTCTGGAGGCCTTTGGAGCTGGACCATCTACCTCCTGGTTTACTCCACCCACAGATGATATCATTGATTTGGTGAGTCGGTGGGGCATGGAAGGTGCCTGATTCAGTTGAACCAATACCTATGAGGCCAGACAGGATTCTAACTCCACCTGTGGGGAAGGAATTTTGGGGTAAAGGGGTGTCAGTGGATGCCATGGTTGTGGCGGCAGCCATCAAGAAGGAACTTGCCGAACAGAGGTCCTCTGTTCACACCCCTAACAGAAAGTCTGCGGTAATGGACAGGTTTGGGAAGCATGTTTATGCTTTAACAACTTTTACTGTTAGGTCACTGAATTATTTGGCACATTTTACTAGGCTGCAAAGGGATTTGATCAAAGAGCTTTCAAACTTCCTTTCACAGACCATTTCTGCTGAGGCCCAATCATTTGTGGCCTCTCAGTTGGTTATCCTCCAGTTTATCTCATATTCATCATGAGGCTTATTTTGCTTGCAGCCAAAGGCTCCTCAAGAACAGCGGGTTCAGGCATATCCATTATGAGGCATGCCTGGTTGAAGTTGTGTGATTTTTGCAGAGCCCTTTAAGTCCTCGTTCATCAGTGCTTCCTTTGATGGCATTTCCTTGTTTGGCCCAAATGTGAAGGACAGGTATGTGGAAAGGCCCTGTCTACAGTGGGCGTATGTTTTTTGACCCCTCAAATATCTTTTTCTAGGAATCAGTGAGGTGGTCAGAAAATGTGGTTCAGAAAGTCCCAGGGTCCTTTCCAGGACACATGGAGAAAGTTCCCATAGGGGCAGAGGGTGGAACTCTGATGGACATCATTGCCCAGTGGCACAGGAGCCCCACAAAACCAGGGGTCCAGACATAATTTTTCTGATGGCCCTACCAGCGGTCCTGAAAGGAGGCCTGATTGTCCACCTGTGGGAGGCAGTCAGGGGTCGACTATCCCTGCACCAGAGAGCCTGGCTAGACATGATAAAAGATACATGGGTGCAGACAATTATTTCTAGAGGTTGTACAATTCCCTTTTCCCTTCCACCTCTAACTGTACTCAAAATTTATGATGTTTCACCCAATCAGAGGAAATAAGCAGCACTTGAAATACCAAAGATGCTAGAAAAAGTCATCCAAGGGTTCCCACCAGACCAGATAGAATCCGGAACTTACTCAAGATTCTTTTTATTGCCAAAGAAAACATGGGACTGGAGATCAGTTCTGGATCTCAGCAACTTGAACAAGTCAGTTTGACACACAGTTTCTGATGGTCATGTTTCAGTCTATTCTCTGTTTTCTGAGCAAGGACAACTGGATGTGCCCAGTAGACCTTCAGGATGGGTACTATCACATAAAATTTTAACAGGCAATCCAGAAGGTATTTATGCTTTTATTTATTTATTTATTATTGCAGTTTGTTTATCAGGATAGTCCTTTGGGTCCAAGGGACCCGTTTTCAATGGAGTCCTGGAGAGAAAAGCTCCAGAGAAAAATAAAATTGAATAAAACTCAGTACATAATACATAATTGCATATAAATGTTCAAAACATTCACATAAAAACTTAGAGCCAGTTATAACAAAGATAGAACTATATCAGATAATGTACATCAAACTTTTTTTTGTGTGTAGTATACATTTGATACATAATTGCATATAAATGTTCCAAACATTCACATAGAAGACTTGAAGCCAATTTTAACAAAGACAGAAATATAACAGATAATGTACATCAAACTTTTTTTTTTTTTTTTTTTTGTGTGTGTGTAGCGGACATGTGAAGTAGAAATTATTTTATTTTATTTATTTATTTAACATTTGTTGACCGGGCTAGTCCAGCTGGATATACGTCCATTTTCAGTAGAGGCCCGGGGAGAAAAGCTCCAAAGGTTATTACAAGTTTAAACAGAAAATAGGCAATACAAGATTAAAATTTATAAACAGAGTTAGTTAATATATGTAATATACAAATATGATAGGAGCAAAAACAAAAGAGTAACAATAATATGTCTTAAAAAAAGAAAGTTGTTTTTTTTTTTTTTATGGATTACAATGGTCATACAGTATATATGAGATAACATTTATCTACATAGATGTTATGTAGTTATGTAAAGGGAGAGCTATCAAGGATACAGAGAGAAGAGAATGAAATAATTATGGTAGGAGAAAAGAGAGAGAGGAAGAAGGAAAGTTAATCTGGGTTGGTACAGGAGCAAAGCCAGTGATTATTGATATGCATTTTCAGTTGTCTTTTAAAAAGTGGTAGTGTGGACAATTATGAGATATCAGAGGGTAGTTTGTTCCACATTTTTCCAATAGAGTTGGAAAAGAGGCAGTCCCCTGCAGAGTTATTGGGTTTGGTAATATTAATCAGTAGTTTGTTTGAATAACGTAGTTGTTTCATGTTATTGTATGGTAAAATGAGGTTGGAGAGTATTGGTATTTTAGTTGGTTGATATAGAATATTGTGAGCTATTAAAAGCTGTTGAAGTATGAGCTTGTTGGGAAGTTCAAGCCAACTTAGTTGTCTTAGGTTCAGGCAGTGGTGAGTTCTAAACAGGGATCCTGTAGCAAATCTAGCAATATTATAGTAAGATGTGGCAAGTTTCTTGAGGTTGTTTTTGGAGAAATTCGTTTAAATGGGGGAAGCATATAGAAAAGTAGAGATAAGGTGAGATCTGGCTAAGGTGGTCCTTGCTTCAGGTGTAAGGAAGGGTTTGATTCTGTAAAGGGATCCAATTTTGTTGTTAACTAATTTTATTGTGTTGTTGATGTGAGAGTCAAAGCTTAGATTATTGTCAACAGTTATTCCTAATCGTTTTGTAGTGGAATCTGGAGAAATAAGAAATTAGAATAGTACAATAGAGATTTGGATCTCTAGGAAGCAGTGATTACATAATTAGGTTTAAGAGAGTGAGAAGTGATATATAGGTAGTATTAAGTAGGATGGGAACAGGAGCATAGCCATTGCGAGGTGAGATGTGAGTGCAGCAAGGTTTTGAATGAGGAGAGACTGCTAGTAATGTGGATGGGAGATGGAAGAGAATTCCAGAGACGTGCAAGGGAGAAGGACATACGATGATTGCCTGCTTTTGGCTGGGATCCAGTCACTACCAGTTCAGAGCTCTGCCCTTTGGCCTCACCATAGCCCCCCAGGGTGTTTACCAAATGCATGGCAGTAGTAGCAGCTCACTTGAGACCGCAGGGATTCTGGGTGTTTCTATATTTAGATGACTGGCTCATTACCACCCCAACCAGGCATTTGTTAATAAGGGCAAGAAATCAGGTGCTCCAGATTTGTTCCAGTCTGGGAATAACCATAAATTACAGCAAGTCTCACCTACAACCAACTCAAAATGTGGCAACCATAGGAGCCATTTTCAACATTATTTCAGTGATGGCTTCTCTTCCTCACTCGAGTACAGACTGTCAGATTCCACGTCAGAAAAATAATTCACAGTACCAAGTTTTCAGCCCACTTGGTCTTTCAAGCTTTAGGATCAATGTGAGTGGCAAAAACCTTAGTCTCTCTAGCCAGATTTCATATGAGAATTCTTCAGTGGATGCTAGCAACCCAGTGATTGATTCTTTACCAGCGCATGTCAGCACAAATAAGAATCACTCAGGTGTGCAAGAGAAACCTCAGGTGATGGATTCAGTCAGATCAGGTTTTACAAGACCATCCAGTCATACTCCCTCAGCCCAAGGCCATAGTGACCATGGATGCTTCCCAGATGAGGTGGGGGGCACTTTCTGGGGAAAACAGTCCAAGGCACTTGGTCCCCTGAAGAGGCCAACTTGTATATAGGTTCATAGGTAGGTACTAGGCTATTGGCCCTAGGGCCTATATAAGCCTAGCCAAAAAGGTACCCTGGCTTTCGCACCCAAGAAAATTATTTTCTTGTGCCCATGTTGAGCAGAGCCACAGAACTGATCCCCGGGGTAAATTTCCTATCTCCCATCCAATCATTAAGATTTTTCTTCAAGAGTGCTAATGAGGATAGGTAAATATGCATCCTCAGTGAGTCAAGCTCTTTCCAGTAGTGAAAATCAAACCTTGCAGATTAGAGGCAGACACCTTAACCACTGCACCACTTGGCTTTTCTGCTCAACAGGCCTTGCAGGTCTTGAACCCAAGACCCTGTACACTATAATCACAGCAGTTAACCAGTAAGCCATCACAGCATGAGAGTAGTGCTCTTAGTGTTGCAGGCCCTTCAGAAAGTCCCTTTAGGGACAATTGTGATTCCAACAGACAATATGCCAGTAGTTTGGTACATCAACAAACAAGGAGGAAATGGATCTTACCCCTTTTGTCAAGAAGCACTCAGAGCGTAGTAATGAATGATCTCATCCAACTGCTTTCTCATAGCAATGCATATTCCGGGGAAGTTCAGTGTGATAGCAGACAAATTGAGCAAGTCCATTCTTCTACCTCATGAGTGGTCTCTCAAAAGGAATGTGACAGAAATTATTTTCTATCAGTGGGGCCAGCCTTGCTGGACTCTTTTTGCTTCTCCCTTAAACAACAAATGCAGCAGCTACTTTGCCCTAATCCCACCTTAGGGTGGATTACCAAGGGATGCTCTACTTCATGATTGGCTTCCTCGTCTATTTTATGCTTACACACCAGTTCCACTAATTCCAAACTTTCTGCAGAAAACTGTCAGGTTGAAGACCAAAGTCATCCTCATTGTACCTTACTGGTCTCAGCAGAGTTTGTTCCCCTTCTTATGGCCTCACCTGCTATGTCAACCTTGGATTCTGGATCCAATTCCAGATCTCCTCTTGCATCTGACAAAATTGATACATCCGGATATCCGCCGGTTGCGGTGGGGTGTGCCTGTAGTCTCAGCTGGACTGGAGGCGGAGGTTGTTGGATCCATTGAGTCTGAGGACTGTTTGGTATGACAGACCTTGTGCTAATTGTGTGGCTATTTCAAACCTCAAGGCTAACAGCTTGGTTTCTCCAATTCTGTTAATAGCCAGACAGCCAAATGCTCTCTTCCAATGTCCTCCTTATCCTTTTATCTTCCCGTAAACCTTCACCTAGAAAACTTGTGTATACAAGTAAATGGAAATGATTTGTTTACTAGGCACAACAAAATCATATTGATCCATTTTCAGCTTTGATACATAACATACTTAAATTTTTAGCTTTACTCTTAAAGAATGGGTGAGCTCCTCTACTATTAAGGTTCAATTAGCAGTATCTAATTTTCATATTGGATTTGAAGAGTCTTCTGTGGCCTCGTCTAAACATTGCAAAGTTTTCTTGAGAGGCACTCTTCTATTGAGACCCCCGTTTAAAGAACCTACTTAACCATGAGATCTGAACTCGGCACTGTAGGCATTAATTCATTCCCTCTTTGATCCAGCAACCAAATGTGATCTTGTTTCTTACCTGGAAGAGAAAGAGAAACTTTGGTTTGATTTAAGTACTTTTTGGCATGTTTCTTGGCAGTAATTGCTAATTCTGCCTAAACGCTCAGTTTCTAGTGTTTATTTGATACTAAAAAACCTAGTACAACTGTTTAATTGTATTTGCGTACTGTTTGCACTTTAAAATAATTTTTTGAGCATTTAAACTGTTTTTACTGTTGTAGGCTACACACTCAAGTGCAATGGCAGTTTTTCTGTGCTTTAAAGTGATTATTTTTGTTTTAACTGCCTTAACTTCTTCAAAAAACAAAAAAAAAGCTATCATACACTTGTTTCCCTCCATTCTGAAGCTAGTAGACTCCAGTTTTCAGAGTTTGCTGAATCCAAGGCTGTATTGTAGTTTCTGTGTTGACCCATACCTTACTTGGATAGAAAGAGGTTTCTCTGTTCACCAGTGAGCATGGGGAGCATTGAGCAGCCTATCTGTCCCTGGAGGAGTGGTTTTCAGTTCAGAATTTGTAGTTTATTGGCCATTTTGGGCTAATTTCTAACCCTTTCATCTTTCTGCTATAAAAACCCGCATTTGCACACTGCTCAGTGCCGGTTAGCTGGGGTTAACTATCCCTGGCTCCACAAAGTCTGCTCTTCAGTTTTCCCTTGTAACTTGTCAGTCTTTCAGCCTAAAGCACTCAGACCCGCACCTTTCAACCCAGCACTTGTTCTAAATCTACTGCAGCACTAACTAACCCCCAACACTCAACCCCCGAATCTGCCAGAAGGGAATAGTCTTTATACTTTCCTACTTATTCAGGCATGTCCAAGAGACAGCTCCCGGTGTACTCTCCAGCCTACCTGATGAACATGGGCATCTTGAGGCAATGCTACAACTGCCTCATGTACACAGACAACCCACTCCTCCTACCACCAAACATTAACACTTGCGAGAGATGCACTTATACAGCCAATCTAGAGGCAAAGCTTTCTTCAACCAAGACTGGAACAGTCAAGAGGAGAAGGTAACAACTCGCAACACCCCACTCACTACACATAGACCAGCTAAACCAACACCTCCAAAACCCACACATAGAAACATCAAGACATATACGGGGCTCTGATTAATAATCTAAATCTACCTAGGCAACAGAGACCTCCAAAGCAGACACACAAGCAACCTCCTCCCACCAACACACCCCAAACAACTCATAGCCCACAAACTCTGTGTACCATACAACCACAGCCCATAAGGCAAAACAGCATAACCAACACACTAGTGATAGATGACTCTATAGTCAGGCACACCAACGTCCCACTCACCAGGCTGGACAAAGAGAAGGTTACTGTCAGCTGCTTGTCGGGTGCCAGAATCCTCCACATAATGCATGCACTCAGGTCACTACAAGGCAAGTACAAATATGACTCTGTCATTGTCCATGTTGGTGTAAATGACTTGAGACGTACCTCCCTGGACTACATGAAAAGAGACATGGAAGAGCTGTCCGATCTTGTAGTCCAGGCAGGTATGACCCTAGCTCTGAGTAGCATCCTGGCTTCATCAAAAATTATACCACAGTACAAGGATAATATGATCAACTTCAACAATTGGCTAAGCTTCTGGTGTCATTCAAAGGGGATCCCGTATCTGTCTGCCTGGGATGACATGGCTGAGAGGCCACGATGCTTCGCCAGAGATGGCCTGCACCTGTCACTCCTGGGATTCAGGATATTGGCCAAGGCTCTTGCAGCCCCTATAGTGCCTTTTTAGGCAAGGCCCAAAAAACAAACCCACCACCTAAAGAACTACAGGTAACAAAAAACTTAGGGCAATGCTACTCAAAGATAGGAGTCTAAACCTCAAAATGCACTCACTCGAGGCACTCCTCAAAATGGAGAACATCGATATCTGTGCAGTGACTGAGACCTGGTTTTAAGGCTCCCGAGAGCACCCCAGCACTACCAGACTATAATTCATACCACACGTTTCGGCCACAAAACCCGGACCAAAACACGAAGGGCAGAGGTGTGTCCATATTCATCAAGGACATCCACACCTCCAGGCTAGTTGCAAAACACGATGCCTCTGAAATCATCCAAGTGCAACTAACCCATGGCAAAAATGCATTCCAAATTGTAGCTTGTTATAGATCCCACACCATGACCAAGGATACTCACTCCTCGTTCCTGGGGACATTGGAAAAAATGAGGGTCCAACCAAATACCATAATAATGGGCGATTTCAACTACCCTAACATAAACTGTGGAAAACTACTCTTGTACTAACCCCTTTGCTCAATGATTCCTGGAATTTATAAACTCTTAACACCCTGGATTAACTTGTCAACACCCCCATCAGGGGCAACAATATTCTGGACCTGGTCATTACCAACATGGGTGACCGGTGCTCAATGCCCGAGATCAGCTCTTTGCTTGTTAGATCAGACCATAAACTAATCACCCTAGATATCCACATCCTGACCCCCACCCCCACACAAGGAAGCCATCGTAAAATATTTTCCAAAGCGAACTTCACGCTACTCAAAACCGAGGTGGCTAACTTTGCGATGCCCCTGCAGATAGATAGCACAGTCAATACAGTCACAACTGCTGAATCCTACATAAATGCACTCTATAGGCACCTGCATGAGTGCATGGATCATGCTATCCCGAACAAAACCAAGAAGCTATCCTCCAAAAAAAGGAAGCCAATCTGGTGGTCCCCTGCCATTAACAAACTCTACAACAGAAGGAAGAAGCTATTGCAAAAGAGAGAAAAAATCCAGGTATGGAGGAACAAACTGATGGGCCTCAGTAAGAAACTAAGATCTCTCATAAAATCCTTCAAAGCTAATTTTGAAAGAAAAATTGCCATGGATTCCAAAGACAACCACAAGGCATTCTTTAGCTATGTCAAGAATCTCCATTGCAACATCCAGATCTGCACTGAGCTACAACAGAACGACACAAAATATACAGAGCCAACTGATATTGCCAACATATTGGCAGATAGGTTCAGTGCAAACTTTACTCCTCCCTCACCCCCCAAAGGGCCTATAACTATACCAGATGGTTGTAGAGCCCCGGCAATCACAAACACACAGGTAAAAACAGCACTCTCTAAAGCCAAAAACACAGCATCCATTTGACCGGACAACATCTCAGGCAGCGTCTTACATGAACTCCAGAATGAACTAGCCCTCCCCACCTAAAATCCATGTTCAATCACAGGCTCACCACAGGCAATGTGCCCACAGAATGGCACACAGCAATGGTTATCCCACTCCACAAAGGAGAAACCACCACAGACCCCGGGAACTATTGACCTATTAGCCTGACAAGCCTGGTCTGCAAGGCCATGGAGCGTATCATCATGGAACTCATAAACAAAGACATTGGTAACCTCCAAACTCTGGATGCTACCCAGTTCGGATTTGTAAAAGGTAGGTCATGTCTCCTAAACCTGGTAGACTTCTTTGAAACAGTTACCAAGGCCATATATGAGGGCAGGGTGGTCCACACAGCCTACCTGGACATTGCTAAAGCCTTTGACACTATCCCTCATTCAGGAATCATAGATACACTCATCAACCTTAACATAAACCCTTGCGTCACGAGATGGGTGGCCAACTGGCTCACGGACAGAACCCAAATGGTAAGAGATGCAGACTCCAGATCCGACTCCAAACCAGTGACATGTGGAGTGTCCCAGGGTTCAGTCCTGGAACCCCTCCTGTTCAGTATATACTTCTCTGAAGTGCAAGCGAACACCAAGGGTCTATGGCTAACCAAGTTCGCAGATGACTGCAAACTGGGTGCCATTATCGATTCCCCTGCTGACATAGACATCCTGCAAAAGGGCCCTACGAGACAGACACCTGGTGTCAAAATCATGGCCTCAAGCTAAATGCCAAAAAGTGCATTGTTATCCCCTTTGGTAAAAACATGGTACCCATGAATTATCAAATAGGGGGAAGTTCACTTAACACAGAAAGTGTGATAAGAGACCTTGGGACCCAAGTGGATACTAACCTCTCCTTTGATAACTACATTGCCACAGTGGTCAGAAAATCTCTCTACATGGCCCACTTATTCACAAAAGGGTTTGCATCTAGAAGTAAGGAAGTCAGTGTTCCCCTCTGCTTATCACTTATCAGACCCCTCATTGAATACAATGCCCCGTTTGGGATGTACCTCACAAGACATGTACAACAACTTGAGAGGCCCAAAAGTACCTCACCAGGAGGATTGCTGGCCTCAAACAATTGCCGTATGCCAGTCGGCTCAAGAAACTCAAACTCTACTCAGTCACATGCCGCTTACTCCGAGGAGACCTCTGTCTGACATACAAAGCTATGTCAAACCCAGAATTGTTGGACATGCTCCACATGAAGAAATCCCAATCTCCACGAGCTACACACTTTAGGGACCTAAACCTCACCATAACAATAAATAGGACATGCTGGAGGGATAGATTCTTGTCCCAGAGACTTCCCATGCTCTGGAACAAAATTCCCATCCACATGAAGCAGAGCTCATTATTAGCACTCTTCAAGAAAAACCTTGATAAGTGGATGGGTGATAGGAAATTCACCCCTGGGATTATGTCTGGGGCACTGCTCGATAGAGGGGCAGGAATTTAACAATACATGGGTGGCGAAAGCCAATTCACTGTTGGCTAGGCTTGCTCTGGCCCTCGGGCCGATAGCCTAGTACCTACCTATGAACCTATGGAAAACTATCATTCCAGTGGCCATTACCTCAGCTAGAAGAATTTCAGAACTTCAAGCCTCGTCTTCAAAACCTCCCTACTTGATTTCTCATAAGGATAGGGTTACATTACAAGCCAATGCATCCTTCCTTCCCAAGGTGGTGTCAGAATCCAGTATCAATTAGTCCATTAATTTGCCAGTTTTTTTTCCTAAATTTTCAAACAAAGGTAAATATATGATGTTCTTCGTGTTTCACTGTTGCAGTCATCACACTTAAGTTATCTGCCTGCAGGTAGCCCTCAGTTGGCCTGAATACCAGAGACTTAGTATTTCTGCGTCGGTTGCTGTCGCTCCAAGACTGACGTCAGGTCATCAGGGGTATAAAAACAGGAAGCTGATGCCATTATATCTGTCTTTCTTGCCAAGGAGCCCAAAGCAGAAGCAGTTCACACGAGTACCGGTCGGACACTACCTGAGTTTTTGTTTACGAATTGAATCATCCTGAAGTCTTCTAAAGCTAAGTACCCCGTTGGGGATCCTTTTTTCTTGCTCTAACAGATGTCAGAAAAAGTTAACAATTGTTTTGCCTGTGGAAAGCAAATACCACACCAAGATTTCCATTCTTACTGCATCACCTGTTTAGGCCCAGACCACGACGTACCTCACTGCTGGTTTTGTGCCTTGTTCAATGCCCGAACTATTCATTGTCAGGCCCTTATTGTCGCTAAATACTTTCGTTCTCTATTTCTGTATTCCGAAATGGCTTCAGTAAGCCGTCCGACTACCGATATTCCGAAAAAACATAAGGATAAAGACAGACAGAACGCACAGGTCCAAAGCTGCCAACGATGCTTCCATTAAGCTAGTCGCCAGTTCGCTGGTACTCATTGAGGTGATTTTGCATCCCCTGATGCCCGCTTCAGTGGATTTGCAGGTCTCTACCGAGACCCGTTCGGAGTCCGATATGCCGCAAGACTCTTCTTTGACTATGGAACCTGCGGATGTCTCTACCTTGGATGGGTCCAGAGCCGCTGAGCAGGCACCGGCTTCTGAGGAATTTCTTCGCACTACTGATGTTTGACACAAACCGACTTCTTTCTTGTCTTCAGTTCTTAATAAAACTACCGAGTTTCTAAGGCCAAGAGTACGTGCTACGCCTAAAAAACAATGACCAAAGTGCATGCACCTGCTCCCTTGCCACAGCATCAAATGCTTAAAATGGCAGAAGACCTTATTATGCTGATTAGGGGAAGTCAGCCTTCCCCTACTAAGAGAAAAAGAGACCTGTTCCCAGCAGCTTCAACAGACCGAGTTCGACGACTCTGAGGTATCTGATTATGAAGACATGCCCTTATCTGCTTATGAGGATTCAGATGCAGAGGAATCCATTCCCTCTGCCTCTCCTCCAGAGGACTTTTTTTTGGTGAAACCTTACATACTTTAAGAGAGCATTTCCATTGGGAATGCCAAGATTATCCTCAGTCCAAAAAGAGACTCAGAGGATTTCTAGATTTGCCACAACATAGGCCTTTAGCAAAACCCCCCATCCTGGAGGTTGTGGATGATGTCTTTATGGAATCCAGTCTTACTCCTGATACTTTACCCGCTGCTCTTAGGAAACCAGACAGGTACTACAGAGTACCTGACTCTCACAAATTCCTTTTCAGAAATCCTACTGCTGACCCAGAGATAATCTCTCAGGGGCCTAAAAGTATCAAAGCAACTACAGCTAAGAATCCCACCCCTTCGGACAGGGATTCCAGAGCTTTGGATAGATGGGGTAAGAAAGTATATACCTCTGCAACTCTCGCCATTAGGGCTTTGAATTGTCAGTTTCACATGCTGAAGTACTAACAACATATTATGGAACTTATTAAGCAAAAAAAATAAAAATAGCTACCTTTACAGACTGTGCAGAAAATAAAGAATTGCAAGAGCTTATGCATTCTGCAAGCCAAGTCAGCAAGCATACATTGCAGTGTGGCTTTGACGCCCTAGAAGCATCTTGCAGGGCAGCAGTCACTGGTTCTGTACTGAGAAGGCATGCTTGGCTTAAGCAGCAGACCTTGCCAGACCATTTCAAATCAAAGTTATTAGACGTTCCTTTGAAGAAGGACAAATCTGTTTGGCACCAAAACAGAAGAGGTTCTTAAAAAGATGGAAGAAAAAGCTAAAGCTATGCAGACAGTCAAAGAATTCTTGCAAGTACAGCCTCCTAGATTCAGTAGGCATTGCCCCTCGAAACATTGGTCGCCACCTCAAGGCCATCTCAAACTAGACCCAGGGGAAACAGACCCCCCCCCCCCCAGACTACAGTCTCAGGGTATGCAGAGATCTAAGCAATGGAGTACCTCCATCTCCAAAGTAGGGAGTGCTAAGCCACCCTGTTATGGAAAGAATTCCCAATGACTTCTCTTTTCCACTCCCCACTTCTGCCCAACAGCTTGTGCCTCTAGGAGAAAAACTTGCCCTTCATGCAAAAAACTGGATGTCCATCACCAAAGACCGATGGGTCCTCAACGTTGTATCCCAGGGGTACAGATTTTACTTCCACTCTCTGCCAACCCCAAAAGATTTCCCAGACCTTCCTCCAAACCAGTGGGCTGAGGCACAAAACCAAGTTCAATCCCTGCTCTCTATCAGGGCAATTCAGCCTCTTCCTGCGGAAGAGATAGGTCTAGGATTCTATTGCAGACTTTTCCTGGTACCCAGAAAAGCGGGCTCTTGGCGCCCAATCCCAGATCTTTCAGTTCTCAACACTTTCCTGTTGGTACCAAAATTAAAAATGCTCACCCTGCAGCAGCTTCTATCTATGCTAGCCAAAGATGCCTGGTTAGTCACCCTAGACATAAAAGAAGTCTATCTGCACATCCTTATAAGGGAGTCATGCAGGAAATATCTACGTTTCAGGGCAGGATGTATGCATTGTCAGTTCCCTGCACTTCCCTTTGGCTTATCCACTGCTCCCAGAGCATTCACAAAATGCCTGGCTCCAGCCATTTCTTACTGCAGGCAGAGAAATATTCAAATTTACCCGTACTTGGATGACTGCCTGATTAAGGCGGACAGTCAGGAAATGCTGTTGCAGCACCTGACATTTATAAAAAACCTTCTAACATCCCTGGGGTACACCATCAATGAAAAAACATCAAAATTAGTCCCCAGTCAAAAGATTGTATTCCTGGGAGCAAGCTTGGACACAGCATCCTGGATGGCACTCCTAACTTCAGAAAAACAAGCCTATCTCACAGACTTTGTTTGTGTCTTTCGTCTTTTCCCGGTTAGGGGTCGCCACAGCGGAACTCCGGTCCGTTAATGATTGGTAGTTGATTTTTATGTGCTGAATTACCAGCCCTGACGCACAACCTTCAACGAAGGCACACCCATTCATGCATGTCTCCACGCAGAAGACGCTCTAGCTGTGAATCAAACCGGACAGCATCTTATTGTGAGGCGACAACGCTACCGCAGCACCACCACCGCAGATCAAATTCGCCAAAAGAACCCAGCTATCCGCAAGGAAATTCTTGCAGGCCCTAGGGTTCATGGCTTCATGCATCCTACTAATTCCATATGCCAGACTGCATATGAGGAAACTTCAATGGTACTTAAAAAGTCTTTGGTGCCAACATTCTCAGGACCTGGAAACCATCATTCCTATCTTACCCTGTCTAAGGACAGAGTTTCTTTGGTGGGCAGCAGCATTCAACTACAACAAGGGGCTGCCCTTGACTCAACCCCACGCCGCCCAGACCCTAACCACAGACGCTTCAGACTATGCCTGGGGAGCACACATGGATGGCAAGTGCATTCAGGGGTACTGGAGCACAAGTCAAATTCATCTGCACATCAACCAAAAAGAGATGCTAGCTGTGCAGCACGCTCTGACAGCTTTCAGATCCCTACTCTTACCAGGACACCTGCTAATAAAAACAAGCAGGGGGGAACCCACTCTTACCCACTCTGCAGGCTAGTCATGGCCCTGTGGAACACGGCCTTGGACATACAATTCCATCTGCAAGCTCAGTTTCTGCTAGGCAAACAAAACTCACTGGCAGACGACTTGAGCAGAAATCTCCTAGACCCACATGAGTGGCAATTAGAGCCCAGCACCTTCAACTTTCTGATTCAGAAATGGGGGACCCCAGAGGTGGATCTCTTTGCCTCCCCCTGCAATCACCAGCTCAGCAAATTCTCCACCAGGAATCCTCACAGCAGGGCCTGGAAAGTGGATGCCCTATCATTTTAGTGGGTAAATCTCTCAATCTATGCCTTTTCCCTTCTGCCCTTTCTCTCAAGAGTATTACTCAAGATAAGACAGGACAGACCAAGGACAATTCTGATTGCCCTGGACTGGCCATGCCAGCACTGGTACCCACTCCTGCACAGCCTGTGACCGGTGCCACCCTGGCACCTACACCAGAACCCAACCCTGCTCTCTCAGCAGGGGGGACAGATTTTGCATCCCCAACTGCAAACCCTAAATCTTGCAGCCTACCTTATTCCTTGAATTCTCCCCCAGTAACCAGCCTAAGCAAGCAGGTGCTGGACATCATTCTTGAAGCCAGAAGACCCACTGCAAGAAAATCCTATGCTGATAAGAGGAAAAGGTACTGCTCCTGGATTCAGTCTAAAGGAGAAGACACTACTCTGCCCTCCCTGCCTCTAATCCTGGATTACTTAGCAGATCTACTCCACAGAGGCCGATCCTTCTCCTCCATTAAGATAAATCCCTCTGCCATTTTGGCTCATTTCAGCACTGAGCCACCTCTCTTCTCTCATCCTCTTATCAAACAGTTCCTGAGAGGGGCAAACAACTTAAGGCCACCAAGGAGAGCATCCACCCCTGCTTGGGACCTTAACTTTGTACTGGAAAAGCTCATGCTTCCCCCCTTTGAACCTGCAGCGTCAGCAGAGTTAAAGTTCCTCTCTTGGAAAACAGCCTTGCTTCTGGCCATCACTTAATTTAGAACAGTGTCTGAGCTACAAGCACTTATGGCTGTGTAACCCTTCATTATTTTCCATGCTGACAGGGTTTCCCTCAGGACTAACCCTTCCTTTATGCCTAAAGTGTCCAGTGTGGCTCTCAACCAATCCATCCATTTGCCAACTTTCTTCCCTAACCCTCAAAATAAAGGGGAAAGGATCCTGCACTCCTTGGACATGCACAGACAGCTCAGATTTTACCTTGATAGGACTAAGCCCTTCAGGAAATCTGACCAGTTACTAGTTAGCTTTGCACCAGGGGCAGAGGGCAAAGCCATTTCAAAACTAACAATTTCCAAATGGCTAGCACACTGCATCCATTTCTGCTACAGGCACCATGGGAAACCAACCCCTCAGGGTGTCAGAACACATTCCACTAGGGCTACCTCTATCTCTGCAGCATTCCTCAGGGGAGTCCGTACCAGGGACATCCTGGAAGTTGCTACCTGGAGTTCTGTACACACCTTCACCAAGCATTACCACCTGCCTTTCTTTTCCAAATCCAGGGCAGGTTTTGCAACAGCAGTCCTGCAAGGCATACTAGCCAGCCCTAACTCTTCTTGACTGCCTCCACCCTTCTTCAACTTTGGGAATCTACCCAAGTGTGATGACTGCAACAGTGAAACACGAAGAAGATAGTACAGTTGTCTACATTTACCGTAAATGTAGATGTTCGAGCGTATTCACTGTTGCAGTCCTGGTTTCCCTCCCTCCAGCCCCCTTGTTTCTCTCTCTCTCTCTCTCTCTCTCCTCTCTATGCCTATTACTCACCCCTTCAGGGGTATTGGTATTTACTTTTTACTGGTGGTGTTTTCCCCACCATAACTTAGCTCCTTATTTGGGGGGCTCCTGACATTTGGGGCAAGAAAAACTGATGTAATGGTGTCGGCTGCCTCTTTTTATACCCCTGACAATCAGTCCTGGAGCGACAGCAACCAATGCAAAAATACTAAGTTTCTGGTATTCAGGCCGACTGGGGGCTACCTGCAGGCAGATAACTCAAGTGTGATGACTGCAACAGTGAATACATTCGAGCATCTACATTTATGGTAAGTGTACACAACTGTACTTAGCATTTATTGGATGCTCACAGACAGTTACATTTTTATCTACATAGGACAAAAATCAGAAAGACAGACCAATTGTTTATTTCCTTTGCAGATTTGAAATTGGGTAAGCTAGTTGCAAAAGTAATTTAACCAGGTGGCTGACTCATTGATTGCATTTTTTTTTATCAGTAATAAATTGGGTCTTACCTTAACTAAACCTGTAAGAGCCCTTTCAGCTAGATCCATGGCAACTTCTTCAGTGTTTCTATCCAGGATTTCCATGGATGACATCTGCACTGCAGCAACTTGAGCAACTCCTCATACTTTTATCACTCATTACAAATTAAATCTGGTCTCGAGGGCAGAGTCCACGTGAGGTTTTAGGTAGCTAGGGATTGTGTCCCAACAGTTGAGGATAGAATGAAAATTGACAACATCAGATAAAGAAGTTATATACTCACTGTAACATTCGTCTGTGTTGTCCATTTTCATTCTTTCTCAACTTCCTGCCCACCAACCCCCATCCTTTGTTTCTACAAACTTCTGGAAGAATGAGACATTGTAAGGATACCTGTGTCTTTTTTGACTGAGCTCCAGATATAATTCCTTCTGTAGGACATATACAAATTTCTGTATACCTTTTGACAATTATTGCTTCTAGGTAAGTCAGCAAACAAGATCTGGGTTATGTTAGGGGTTGGTGCATTATGGGTAAGGGAGAAGCTCAAGAGCTATTTGGTTACCACAAGCTTTAGTAACAGCCAAGTTGGATGCGAGGATCGGATCTGAACTCAACAGTTGAAGAAGAATGAAATTGGACAACACAGATTAAACATTATGGTGAGTACATAACTTCTTTTTTTAAGGAGAAGATTTGCTCTTCTGTGTTTGCAGTCCTTTTTTGGCTTTTTGGCACTCAGCATTTCGAGTACCGACATTTCAATAGGCAGCCCTCAAATCTCTTAACAGGAAATTCTTTTACCCTTCAGATTCCATTTGGCAAGTCATCATTGAAAGATTTGCCTTCAGGTGGGTAGGGTGGGAGTATTTTGACAGGTACAAGGCTACCTTTCTTCTGGGGCCTTTAGGTTCAGTCAGACATAGTGGCAGGTTGTGCCTCAAGAAACAAGGGAAGTACGATCTCCTACTTCTCTATGATAGAAGTAAATGAGACTGTGACATTTAGCCATTCGCTCTAGTTTGTCAATGCTTTTCATAGTCACAGAGAGGCCCGTTCTCTAGACAGACTCACGGATGTTCCTTCAGTCTTTTGAGAGCTGACAGGATCCTCCAGATTTGGGTCAAGCTGGTTTGTCACCTTCTGCATTCCTTTTATGAAGTTTGTTCAGAGGACCAAATTCACAGGAGTAAGCTGATTCCACTAGCTAGTTTTTTTGCCAAGACAGACTCAGTTATCCCCTTTCTCCACCCTTTCTACCTCACTCTTCTACTGTCCAATATC
The DNA here is from genome assembly GCF_019279795.1 of Protopterus annectens. Taxonomy (NCBI): domain Eukaryota; kingdom Metazoa; phylum Chordata; order Ceratodontiformes; family Protopteridae; genus Protopterus; species Protopterus annectens. The sequence continues at coordinate 1,500,237,259 of NC_056732.1, read as the reverse complement.
CTTTCCTTTCATGGTGATGTAAAAATGCCTTTTTGGTGAATTTAATCTTGACAAACTCTAAAACTGTTGCACACCCTCCTAAACTGCCACATCAACTCAGCTTGAGGCTCCCAGATAAGAAAATCTCAAGTGAAAGACCTCAGAGCCATCTTTTTTCCTCCAATGGATGCTTGAATCACCTATGGGACCCTGTCTCTCTGTATAATTAATGTTGGATACCCTCCTAAACGGCCACATCTCAGTATAGCTTGAGGCTCCCAGATAAAAATCTCAAGTGAAAGACTTCAGTGCCATCTTTTTTCCTCCACTGGATGTTTGAATCACCTATAGGACCCTGTCTCTCTGTATAATTAATGTATGTGACTGCAAACCTAATCATTGTATTCTCACCTTACACCTTCCAAATTGTTCCTGGTATAGCGGTGCTGTCGTACATCGTCCCAAGCCTCTCTTACCCTAATTCTTCCCCCTATCTCCAACTAACCTATCATCCCATTCCCCTATCTTTTCCAGCTATGACCCAGCCTATACTGTGTTAATTACCTCCTCTCTCATTTCCACCGCTGGTATTTTTCTGGGATTCTTCTCTCAGTCCTCTAGCAAGCTCTCCCACACTTTTTTCTGTCTTTCCTATTCCTGGCACACTCATTATCTACTCTCTTCTGTCCCTCTACCTACTCTTCTCTGTCCTTGGCACACTCATAGAAAACTTAACTCTTCTTTTCCACCTCTTCACCTGCCCTAATTTGCCTTCCCTGCTTACTTTAGCTACAGTTCCTCCACCTTGGTTTCTCTTCCCTTAACTAGCTTTCCTCCTACTTTTTTTCTTACCTTGTTGATTGTTTCTTTTTTGTTTCTTCTTTGCTGACACGCTCTGTTCGTCCTGTCTACACTCGGGATCACTCCCCTCCCCTACCCTACCCCCATTCCCACCCATCCCCACTTTCCTTAAATTTATACTTCACTAGCTACTACTTCTTGACAGTACATCCAGTCAGAACACTAATTGCTCTCTAACTTAATCTTCTACACCCTCCCAGTCCAGTTACTGCTACAAACAACACATCCTTACCTAATTCTGTTTAATTAAAATGCCTAATAATAAAACTCCTTCCATAACAAAAAAAAAAAGGCAAAAGTATCCAACTCTCAACAAAGTTTGTGAACCAGCTGCATTTACTGGCAACCACTCTGCTACTTTTAACATTAGCAGCATATAACACCTTTTGCCCTTCCAACCTAAATTAACCTTTCCCTTCCCACTACACCACTAATAGCTAACCCGAACACCCAAACCAGTAAACATCTGAAGCTCCATCATCAGTATCACAACCCTACACCATATGCGGGTTTCCCTTCTCCCTCATCCAAACATGCTTAGCATCTCTCAGAATTATGATAAACACATAGTCAAATTCTTGAAAACTCTAATCAACATAGCGTCCATGCTAACTCTCATTGGAGACATGCACTCAAACCCTGGTCCAACCTATGAACCGTATAACTCGGCCTCACAAAATGACATGCATTCTCAATCTCCTCAATCCACAATCATTCCTCCTAGGGTCAAATCTGATATTGTACTCTTAAATACTAATATAAGAATTGTCAGCAACAAAATCCATGAGCTGCATGCTAAATTCTCCCTTAACTCCTCAGATATTGTACGTCTCACAGAAAATTGACTAAAGCTTACCACCCCTAGCAATGAAATACTACCATCAGGATATAGTATCATACATACAGACAAAATTAACAAAAGAGGAGGAGGAGTGGCCTTACTCTTTAAAAGCCACCTCTGTATAGAAACTTTAGATTAAAAAAACTCTAAACCTTAACAATGCTGAAGTAGTATTTCCAAGCCAAACATGAACTCCAAGAAACATGTGTACATAATGGGTATCTATACGCTACCAGGGAATAATATCCAAGCATTAGAAAATATACTACACTGGAGCAGTAGAATATTACCTCAGGAAACAATTATGGGTGACTTCAATATAGACTGCAACTCCCCAAACCCCAAAAATTGCATCAACCTGCACGGCTTCACAAAACTCATCCAGACACCCACTAGGATTAATAAGCCATCCGGAAAACACTTGTCTCTAGATTGGATGTTAACAAATAGGCCAGCTCTCTACTCCTATTCTGGCTGTCTACCAGATAGTCTCAGTGACCACTTCCCAACCTAGTTGCTTAGGAAATGAGCTAATACATCTAAGCAAGCTACATTTAAACAAATAAACAAAAAAACACCTGAATCCCAACAACCTTATAGATATACTCAAACATTGTAACTGGACACCACTGAAACTTCTACCCCTACAGGAAGCAATTGATTACTTTAACTTTTACCTGTGCTGCCATGTCTATACTAAACTCTCAGGCCTCTAGCAGGACTGTACATGTCAACTCAAATTATGGCCCCTTGGTTAATAAAAGAAACACAATCACTACTTAAATCTAGAGACATGGCATGGGCAACCTGGAACAAAACAAAGTCCCAACCTGCTCTACAAACTTAGAAACAATGCAAAACAGCAAATTAAGCATGACAAAATAAATTACTACTCATAGGTTCATAGGTAGTTACTAGGCTATTAGTCCTAGGGCCTATATAAGCCTAGCCAAAAAGGTACCCTAGCTTTTGCCACCCAAGAAAATTATTTTCCTGTGCCCCTGTTGAGCAGAGCCACAGAATTGATCCAATCATCAAGATTTTGTCTTGAAGAGTGCTAATAAGGATCTCTGTTTGGCATAGATAGGTAGTCTGTTCCAGAGTATGGGAAGTCTCTGGGACAGGAATCTATCCCTCCAGCATGTTCTGTTTATTGTGGTGGCAAGGTTTAAGTCCCTAGATCGTGTAGCTCTGAGGGATTGGGATTTCTTTTAAGTGGAGCATGTCCAACAGCTCTGGATTTGACATAGCTTTGTATGTTAGGCAGAGATCGCCTCTGAGTAGGCGATATGCGACAGAGTAAAGCTGGAGTTTTTTTAGACGGTCTGCATAGGGCATCTGTTTGAGGCCAGTAATCCTCTTTGTGAAGTATTTCTGTGGCCTTTCCAGTTGTTGTAGATGTCTTGTGAGGTACATACCAAAAGGGACGTTGTACTCTATAATGGGTCTAATGAGTGATGAGTAGAGGGGAACAATGACATCTTTTTTTCTGGATGAGAAACCTTTTGTGATGAGGTGAGCCACGTGGAAGGATTTCCTGACCACTGTGGCAATGTGATTATCAAAGGAGAGATTACTGTCCACCTGTGTCCCAAGGTCTCTTATCACACTTTTGGCATTAAGTAGACTACCACTTATGTGGTAGTTCATGGGTACAGAGTTTTTACCAAAGGGGATGACAGTACACTTTTTGGCATTGAGCTTCAGGCCATGGCTTTGATACCAGGCATCTGCCTCAGTGAGGCCCTTTTGTAATATGTCCACATCGTTGGGAGTTTCGATTATGACTCCTAGTTTGCAGTCATCTGCAAACTTTGTTAGCCAAAGACCTTCTGTGTTAGCCTGTACTTCAGAGAAGTAGATAGCAAACAGGAGAGGACCCAGGACTGAACCCTGTGGTACTCCACTTGTCACTGGTCTGAAGTCAGATTTGGAGTCTGCTACTTTCACAGTGTAGGTTCTGTCCGTGAGGCAGTTGGCAACCCATCTTGTGACATAGGGATTTATACCTAGTTTAATGGACTTATCTATAATTCTAGAGTGGGGGATGGTGTTGAAAGCCTTGGCGAGATCTAGATAAGCTCTGTGAACCACCTTACCCTCATCTATGGCTTTGGTGACTGCTTCAAAGAAGTCAATCAGGTTTAGGAGACATGATCTGCCTTTTACAAACCCGAACTGGGTAGGGTCCAGAGTTTGGAGATTACCAATGTCTTTGTTTATGAGGTCCATGATGATACGTTCCATGGCCTTGCAGACCAGGCTCGTCAGGCTAATGGGGTGGTAGTTCCCGGGGTCCGTCATGGCTCCCCCTTTGTGGAGTGGGATAACCGTTGTGGTGCGCCATTCAGTGGGCACAAAGCCCGAGGTGAGGCTATGATTGAACATGGTACTTAGGTAGGGTGCCAGTTCATTCTGTAGTTCGTGTAGAACCCAGCCTGGGATATTGTCAGGTCCCATGGATACTGTGTTCTTGGCTTTGGAGAGAGTGTTTTTTACCTGTGCTGCCATGATTACAGGAACTTTGCATTCTTCCGGTATAGAGATGGGCCCTCTAGGGGGTGAGAGGGGGGTAAAGTTAGCACTGAACCTATCTGCCAGGATGTTGGCAATATCAGTTGGTTCTGTTTATTTAGTGCCATTGTGCTGTAACTCAGAGCAGATCTGAGTGTTGCCATTGAGATTCTTGACATAGCTGTAGAATGCTTTGTGGTTGTCATTGGAGTCGGTGGCAATTTTGTTTTCATAACTAGCTTTGGAGGATTTTATGAGGGATCTCAGCTTCTTACTGAGATTGACCAGGAAGTTCCTCTAGTCATGGGATTTTACTCTTTTTTTACAACAGTTTCTTTATTCTGTTGTAGAGTTTGTTTATGGCAGTGGACCACCAGATTGCTTCCTTTTTTTGGAGGATGGCATCTTGGTACTTTTAGGGATAGCATGATCCATGCACTCGTGTAAGTGCTTATAAAGGGCATTTGTGTAGGATTCAGCAGTCGTACCTCTATTGTCCGTCCGCATGGGTGTCATGAAGTTTGTCACTTCTGTCTTAAGAAGTGTGAAGCTGGCTTTAGAGAAGTTTTTTATGGTGGTTTCCCTAAATGGGGGTGGGGCAGGATGTGGGTGTCTAGGGTGATTAGCTTGTGGTCGGATCTGACCAACGAGGAATTGACCTCTGGTGTGGAACACCAGTTGCCCATGTTGGTAATGACCGAGTCTAGGATATTGCTACCCCTGGTGGGGGTGTGAATAAGTTGATCCAAGGCGTTGGAATTTATGAATTCCAGAAAACCTTGAGCAAAAGAGTTGGTACATGAGTAGTTCTCCCAGTTAATGGTGGGGTAGTTGAAATCGCCCATTATTAAGGTATTAGGTTGCACCCTAATACTTTCCAGTGTGTCAAGAAATGAGGAGTGGGAATCCTGGGGCATGGTGAGGGTCTGTAGCAAGCTACTATTTGGATTGCAGTCTTGCCCAGAGTTAGTTGCACTTGGATAATCTCGGATGTATTATGCTGTGCAACTAGCCTGGAGATGTGGATATCCTTAATGTATATGGACATGCCTCCACCTTTAGTGATTCGTTCTGGGTTAGGTGGCCGAAAGGTGTGGTATGAATTATAGCCTGGTAATGCAGGGGTGCTCTCTGGAGCTTTGAACCAGGTCTCTGTCACTGCACAGATGTCGATGTTCTCCATTTTAAGGAGTGCCTCGAGTGAGTGCATTTTGAGGTTTAGACTTCTAGCTTTGAGTAGCATTACCCTCAGATTTTGCTTGCTTGTACCTGTTATGGTGGTGAATTTGTCATTTGAACCTTGCCTAAAAAAGGCACTATAGGGGTGGCAAGAGCCTTTGCCAGTATCCGGAATCCCAAGGGAGACAGGTGCAGGCCATCTCTGGCAAAGCATCGTGGTCTGTCGATCATGTCGTCCCATGCAGACAAATACTGGATCCCCTTAGAATGACACCAGAAGCTTAGCCAATTGTTGAAGTCAATCATTTTGTCCGTGTACTGTGGTATTCTAGGTGATGGCAGGATGCTACTCAGGGCTAGGGTCATACCTGCCTGGGCTACAAGATTGGAGAGCTCCTCCATGTCTCTTTTCATGTAGTCCAGGGAGGTACGTCTCAGGTCATTCACACCAACATGGACAATGACAGTGTCATATTTGTACTTGTTGTGGAGTGACTTGAGTGTGTCTGTTATTTGGCAGATCCTGGCACCTGACAGGCAGCTGACAGTAACTTTCTCCTTGTTTAGCCTGGTGAGTGGAACATCAGTGTGCCTGACTATAGTTTCACCTATGACTAGAGTGTTGGGTACGTTGTTATGCCTTATGGGCTGTGGTTGAGTGGCACACTGAGTTTGTTGGCTATGTGTCATTTGGGTTGTGTTGGGGGGGGGGAGAGTTTGCTTGTGTTTCTGCTTTGGAAGTCCCTGATACTTGGGCAGGTTTTTATTGAGAGCCTCTGCGAATGTAGGTGTGTGTTTTGTGTTTCTGTGTTTTGGTGGTGTAGGTTTTGAGGGACTATTTGATGAGTGTGGTGTGGTGCAAGTGTTTACCTTCTCCTTTTGACTGTCTGGTCCAGTCTTGGGTGAAGAGAGCTTTGCTTCCAGTTTGGCTATATAAGTGCATCTCTCACAGGTTATAGTGTTGAATGGTAGGAGAGGGTTGTCTGTGTACATGAGGCAATTGCTGCATTGCCCCAAGATGCCCAGATTCATCAGGTAGACAGGAGAAATCACCGGGAGCTGACCCTTAGACATGCCTGGATAGGTGCTTATTTATTAAGTACTAAAAACTGCTTTCCTCTAGACAAGTGAGGTAAGTTGAGTGTTGTAGTAATTTGCAGCTTATTTAGTGCTTACAAGTTCTGAACAAGTGCTGAGTTCAGAGAAATATATTTGAGTGCTGAAACTAGAAAACGGGCTAGTTCTAAGAAACAAAATTAAGGTAGAAAGCTTCCCTCCAACACAGAAAGGCTTGCGGGCTCAGAAGCCTACAAACAGTCTAGACCATTTACAGGAAAGGCAGGAAACGAGCTTAAATTTTTTTTTTTCTCAGATGCTCTCTTTGTACACAGTAGGAGTGCCTGAAATCAGAATATGATCTCACTGCACTCAGTTGAGTGAGCAAATGAGATGGGCCCAGAAGGAGCATCCAAACACAAATTTACAAGAGTGGCAGGCAATTTCAAAGCCACCAAGATTAACACCAAAACAAAACCAGGGAGGGTGGGTGGGGAACTAACTGAAAAAACAGAGTCAAAACTTCCATTTCAGTTAATATTCAATGCAACACAAATAAATCAATTAAAATGCTGTATTATTTGAAAAAAAGAGCAGATAAAAGGTACTTAAATTCTCTTATACATCCAGTTGAATACAGCTAGATCTTAGCCGGCCAAAGCTCAAATTTTAAGCAGAAAATATTCCAAAATGTACCACTTAAATAGGCAGTAACAGGATATCAATGAATGAGACTACCCCCGACTGCAATTACTGTCTATGCAGGATTCTAACAGGCAATAAAATCTAGCAAGCACTAACTGAAAAAACAGTCAAAACTTCCAGTTCAGTTAATATTCAGTGCAACACAAATAAATCAATTTAAATGCTTATTATTTGAAAAAAGTGCAGATAAAAGGTACTTAAATTCTCTTATACATCCAGTTGAATACAGCTAGATCTTAGCCGGCCAAAGCTCAAATTTTAAGCTCAGAAGTACAATCAAAGCACTGCAATAACCCGCACAAATTCTGGACAGCTGTAAACAATATACTTCTACCCAGCAAAGTCAGTACTCCCCCTCCTACCACTGCTAATAATTCAGACAGTGTTGCTAATCAATTTAATAAATATTTTACTGAAACAGTGTTGGCTCTGTCCAGCAAATCAAAGCCCCTCAGCTATCAGAACTACCTCTGCTTCTTCCAATATTAAATCCACCTTCTCCCTGCAACCTTTAGCTAAAGAGATGATAAAAAACTGCTTAAAAAGCTAAAGCTAAAACACACCACATTAGCTGCACACCACATTAGCTGCAGACAACTTACCTGCCGATTTCCTAAAGCTAACAGCAGACAGAATAGCCTATCCTGTATCAATTCTTATTAATAGATCTATAGCAGAACAAGTCCCTCCCATTTGGAAAATCTCTCATGTTATACCTGTACATAACGGTGGCTCTTCAACAGATCTCTCTAACTACTGCCCAAGCACAATATCATCACCACTGTCTAAAATACTGGAGAGGGTCATTCACATGCAAGGTGCTGATTACCTGCATACTAACAGACTTCTAACCAACACCCAGCACGGCTTTCGATCATTTCATAATACATCAACTACTCTAATGTCATTCACCAATACCGTCAGCTATCACAGGAACAACAGTAATTATGTATCCTCCATCTTCCTTGTCATATCAAAAGCCTTTGATATGGTTTCCCATAGTAAGCTTCTAAACGTTCTGTCCAAACTAAACTTTTGTCATTCTACTCTTGCCTGGTTCCAGGATTACCTTACTGGATGCCAGCAAGTAGTCTTTTGGCAACAGACTCTATCACCCCTTCTACCAGTGGCTCTAGGTGTCCCCCAAGGCTCAAGTGTTAGGCCCACTACTATTCTCAATATTTACAGATGACCTCCACATCTTAACCCCACAAGCCTCTCTCATTCAATATGCAGACAATTCAACAGTGATATTTGCTGCACCCTCAATTCAGGAAATTCAGAATTTAACTCAACATTCCTTTCTAGCAGTTGAGACCTGGCTTAGAAACTCTCATCTAAATTTAAACCCTCCCCAAAAACAAATGTATGATTTTCCAGCCCTCTAAATCAGCCTCACCCACTAACACTTTCAACATTGCATCACTATACACCACCAGCATTTCCCCATCACCACACACCAAACTTTTCGAAATTGATTGCAGCTTAAAATTTTTGACATTCACATTTCTGAACGTTGTATAGGAACAAATGCTACTTCACTAAAAATACTAAAGCTACCATTGCCCAATCTCACTTAATCTCTACACTGCTGTACTCAGCTCCCATACTCACGAATCTAAAAAAATTAGAGCTAGCAAAACTTGAATCCTGTTACAAAATTGCCAGATATGCTACAAACGTGTACCAGCTAGATCTCATCATTGTATATCACTCAAGCAACTCAACTGGCTACAGCTCCCCCACCTCCTTCATTACAACCAGTTAACCATGGCCCTTAAAATACTGTTTGAACCCGACAAAGTACTTTCCTGCCCTTCAAATGTTACTTCAACCTTATGCCACAAACAGAGCCTTATGCTCCACTAACAAACATAACATAAAAATCAATATAACCACAAATCAAGCAGGAGATTCACTCTTCTCAAATTATATTGGAAAAACCTGGAATGCTCTACCGGAAAACATTACAACTGTTTTATCACTAGCCTAGTTTAAAACAATTAATTAATCGAGCAAGACAGAGGGACTCCAGAACGGCCAGTTTCAATAAAAAACTTTTTTATTGTCAACACCACAAGCGCTTTCACAGACTAAGCTGCTTTTCAGGTAATGTTTATCAAACTAAAATACTCAGTTTAAATATCATATACTACCTCCCTTGAGTAATCATGTGACATCAAAGCACTCAAATTATTTAAACAAACAGTCTCATAAAAGCATATGCATAGCACCTAAGTACAGAAATCATAATACATTCATAAAACTGCATATGTAACAAATATATATATATGTATATATATATATATATATATATATATATATATATATATATATATATATATACACACATATATATATATAACATAAAAATACAATAATACAAGGGCAAAAAACATTCAACATCTTAGGTTCATAGATTTCAGCTTAGGTTTTATAGGGGCCACATCATTGAGTCCATGCCCACTATCACCTCTCAATGTAATGATCCACTTAGACTCAAGTTGCTCAGTACTATACCTGATGTCACCTCCTCTTAATGTCTTGTTTACCCTCCCTATATCCAGAAACTTAAAAGTATGCTCAGCACCACTGGCAATGGCATGTTTTGCAAGGGCATTAGTTTTATTCCTATCAGAAACGACCCAGAAAAAACTCCTGCCCTTAAACAGCTATTAACCTCCCATTCTTCCAGTCACCCTCTCCGCTCATCTAATAAACCTCTCCTCAGTATTACTACTGCTAACAACACTGCAGGTAAAGCACTATATTCCCACATCATAGCCAAGAAATGGAATAATCTCCCCACTAATATAACCTCTACTACAACAAACACAAATTTCAAAAGATTACTCATATCTCATCTTAGGACAACTTGGATTTGCCCATGTATCACTTGACAATCTCTATACCTTCTCTTCTCCTTCAAACAACTTCAGTCTAGAATTCACACTATTCTACTTGCATAGAAATACATACTTGCAGAATAAGTCATATTGGTCTTTGTACTTCTTTCAGTGTACACTTACTTGTAATGTAAACTGTCTATACTACCTTTGTAAATATTTAATCTAACTGTATTTCAGTCCTTCATTCCTGTTAACTTTTTGTATGTAATCCACTGTCTTCTCATTTTGTATATTTCTCATTGTATTAATTTCTTACTATATCTTAATTGTGGAGCTTTTCTCCCCAGGCATCCACGGAAAATGGACCTGGTCCAGCTGGATTTTCCCGGTAAACAAATGAAAAATAAATAAAAAATATTCCATTTGCTAATATGATACAGATGTTCCTTTATTCTTTCTCTAAGCATTCTATCCGTCTTGTCTACGTAACATTTTGAACACAGTAAACAGTGGGCCAAGTAAACAACATGGGAGGTGCTACAAGTAGCAAAGACTTTGAACCTATATATCCTATCCTGGTCAGGGTGTGTGAATGTAGAACTGCTGTCACTGTAAGTGCATACACTGCAAGTGCCACACGCTAAAGTGGCATTACTGCTATATTCATGATTATTCCTTTAGTAACATAAGGTCCATTTTAAGGATTTCATGTTCCTAAATACAAACCTGGGGGGTGGTCTCTATCACTCTGGGAATATCTTTGTCTGTCATAAGGACTTTCCTGTGTTTTCTAATAACATTCATGTACATGGAAGCATTACTAGAATAATGTAATGGTACTCTCAGTTTACACTAATTGTTCCTGTTATACATTACTCTGTCTGATGCAGGTTTTGAAAAATAAGGTTTAGCTGTGGTCCCCCTCAAGCTTTTAACCCTCTCTACATTTTCATCTATTTCTTGGTCACTATAACCTCTCATCCTTAAACAATGCTGTGTAGTTTCTACCTGCTCTTGAAACTCCTTTTCACATACATTTAACCTGGAGGATCTAAAACTTGATTCTTAACCAAGTTACTAAAAATGTGGTTGGGGTGCATACTATGCCTATGCAAAAGATGGTTGACATGGCACGGTTTCTTATACAATTTAGTAAAAATGGAGCCATTCCCATCCACTTCAACAGTAACATCAAGAAAATTCATACTGTGTGTTGATGCATTCATAGAAAAGCGTAAATAATTAGTTGTATTATTTACATACACCTCAAACTCTCTTAGCTGTTGTTTAGTACCTACACACAGAAACAAACAAATCATCAACAAACCTTCTATAAAAACATATAAATCTGGAGTAGGGTCCCTCGTGTATATGCTCCATTTCCCACATAGCCATCACAGTGTTGGCGTAGCTGTTGGCACACAAAGTGCCCATAGCTACACCATGACGCTGCCAGTAAATGGAATTATTAAATACAAAAACATTATTTTCCAGCACTATTCTCAATATAGTACAGCCAACCGAGATTTCCATCTCTTTCAAGTTAGAGAAAGTTTGCAAAAATTGTTCAACCTTCAAGACCCCTTCATCACTGGGTATAACCGTGAATAAGGAGGTGACATCCATAGTAATAAAAATAAATTCATGCATAAAAGTTTTACCAGTGTTGGCATCTAAAAAAGCAAATAAATTGTTCAGAAAATGCTCAGTGTTCCTCAAAATAACTATATACTTATTTAACAATGGTCTCAAAGTCTTTTCCAAATAAATAGGGGGGGGGGGCTCTGTCAGCCAGTTGTGTCCTGCTAAAAAAAATACATAAAAATACTAAAGCTACCATTGCCCAGTCTCACTTAATCTCTACACTGCTGTATGTAGCTCCCATACTCACAAATCAAAAAAAATTAGAGCTAGCAAAACTTGAACCTTGTTATAACAAAATTGCCAGATATGCTACAAACTTGTACCAGCTAGAGCTCACCATTGTATATCCCTCAAGCAACTCAACTGGCTACAGCTCCCCCACCTCCTTCATTACAACCAGCTAACCATGGCCCATAAAATACTCTATGAATCTGACAAAATACCTGCCCTTCAAATATTACTTCAGCCTTATGCTACAAACAGAGGCTTACGCTCCACTAACAAATGTCACATAAAAATCAATATAACCAAAAATCAAGCAGGAGATTCACTCTTCTCAAGTTTTATATAGGAAGAATCTGGAATGCTCTACCGGAAAACATTACAACTATTTTATCACTAGCCTAGTTTAAAACAACACTAAAAACACTTATTAAATAAATGGCTATGTCCTTGCTCTACTCCTGACTAATCTTTCCGTCTGACAATGTTACTACCTTTGCTTCACTTACTGACTAAACAATTTCCCTCTGTCCATTCTATTACCTATGCCTCTTTGCATACTAACATTACACAAGACTGTACCATTGTAGAGTTAATGACATATTGAATAGACATTTAATTTTCTGTGTAAACTATATTCAGAAACAGTAATGTCATATTGGTCCCTCTATTTACACAGAAATGTCTAAACATAAGTAGAGAGAGACATTACATCATTAATCTTTTGTTTATTATTGATTTTGTAAAAAAACTCATCGTGTATTATGTACATTTGGTAATCCATTAATTAGCCTTTGTATAACCAATTGCCCAAACTGTTCTTAGCTAGTTTTCTAACCTCTTTGTCCTGTGTATACTACTGATATGTTGTATTTCTGTATGTTCAATGTGGAGCTTTTCTCCCCGGGCCTCCCCTGAAAAAGGACATGTCTCCAGTCGGACATTCTGGGTAAACAAATGTAAAATAAAATAAAATAAAGTTTCCTTCTGTTTCATTTCAGGAGCCCAGAACAAGAAACACATTAATGGCCAGCAGTGGGTGCTTTTTGTTTAGGCCATTCTAAAGGATTTTAATCCACTTTCGGCACTTATTCTTGCAGTTTTGGATATCTCACTTGCATTTTTTAAAATCTAGACTTGATTATTTTTCTATTTACATTCGTCTGTTATTTCCAACTCCAGTGAGAGTATAGATTCAAATTATTCAATTCTTTGTTTTATTTCTAGTTTAGTTTGTTTTTATTATGCTGCTTTTGCTGCTTGTTGCTGTGGTGGTCGAAGTCATTTTTGGATTCAAATTATTCAGCCCTGTCAAAGGTTTGCGTAGCCTTTCTCAAAGGTACTTTCTTGTTGAGACATTGCTGTAAAATCTGGTACCTCTTTGCAACATGTACTGTGTATTAGAGAATTTGACCTTTGCTCCCTCTGGGCCTGCAGATTCGACCGATTTAACATTTCTTATTTGGAAAAGCCATTTCCTTATGGCAGTTACATCAGCTAGGAAGATTTTAGAAGTGCTTGTATCGTCTGTAGATTAACACTATTTGTTTTTTCATGAAGACAGGGTCTGGAGCAATCCTTCATTTTTACTTAGTCATCTGTGATTGAAATCTTAACCAAATACATTCACTTACCAGTATTTTTCCATATTATTCAAATTCTGGAGAGTGTCTGATGCATTGTAGGGACATGCACAGTCAAATGGTCAACTTTGTCTCCTTTTTTAAAGAAAAAACTAGGCCATAATGTTGTGAAGATCAGTGTTTGCTCACAGTATGATGATACATTGTCAAAAACACCTATCTAAAGTAAAATAGACCCCTTTCATTAGTTCCTAAGACTTAATCTAATAGAGATTTGTCTACTTGAGGTATATCTACTTCAGTAGACATTTCACAAAAGCAGCCCTTGATATCTTTACTGCAGCTACCATGTGTTCTTTCAGGACTTTCACAAAATAGTACAGGCTAGAAGTGATATTCAGGTTCAGGTCTTCCTTTGTAGCTGTCATTATCAAGCATTTGTTCTCTTGACTGAGATTAACTAGTAGCAGGAGCTTGTGATTGTGTCCTCCCTGTTAATAATGGGGGAATCTTCTCCTACCAAATAGAAAAGTTATTTACTTAGAGTAATGTTAGCTCTATAAGAGCAGGTACATCCTCAGTAATATGTCCACCCAACTTTCCCTCCTCCTTGATGAAGAAGGAGGAGCTTTTTATTAAAGACTAACCACTGTGATGTATTATGAGATATGGGATAGATGTTGGGGAAAAAATATGGGGGGGGGGATTTCCTATACTTCTGGAGGACTACCTGTTATATCTTTGCCTCCTAAACTGCTGTTATAGAATAGTGTTTTTATATCTTTCATTTTTGTACCTAGCATTGTTTAAAGTATCTATTTTACACATGTATTTGTAATGTTTTTACTACGGAGCTTTTCTCCCCAGGCCTCCACTGAAAATGGGTTCTTTAACCCAGTGGACTTTCCCGGTCAACAAATGTCAATAAATAAATAAATAAAAATATGTTCTTCATATTGATCACTGCTGCAGAAGCTGAAGCTATGTGCATTATATCTTGCTTGGGATACATCAGCCAGCCAGCTTCCAAAGCTTCAGGGCACTTTCCTCATGCCCAAACCATAAGTCAGAGCTTTCCTACCGCCATAGAGAGTCCTCCTCTGAGGCTTTCAAGGATTCATGGTCAGCTCGTGCTGTTCCATTGCTGGGCAGAATTTACTTTCATGTTTGGGAAGGTACATTTTAAGCTAGGAATTTGTGTTTTTATTGACTGTCCTATGACTTTACTGTACTTTTAAATGGGAGTGCACTGTTGTGTTTTTACAGGTTAAAAGTTGATTTAAACTTTCTAAACTGGTTTTTTTTTTCTGTGGAGAAACCATGGTTTACTTTTTGGGGCTGGTAATCTGTATTGGAATGCTATGTCTTCTTCTACTTCTTTCGGCTGCTCCCGTTGGGGGATGCCACAGCAGATCAGCTGTTTCCATTTCTTCCTGCCCTCTGCATCTTGCTCTGTCACATCAGCCACCTGCATGTCCTCTCTCACTACATCCATAAACCTTATCTTAGGCCTTCCTCTTTTCCTGTTACCTGTCAGCTTCATCCTTAGCATCTTTTTCCCCAATATATTCTGCGTCCCTCCTCGGCACATGTCCAAACCAACGTAATCTTGCCTCTCTGGCTTTGTCTCCAAACCTTCCAACCTGGGCTGACCCTCTAATATACTTATTCCTAATCCTGTCCATCCTCGTCACACCCAGTGCAAATCTTAACATCATTAACTCTGCCACGTCAAGCTCTGACTCTTGCCTTTTTGTCAATGCCACTGTCTCCAACCCATATAACATAGCTGGTCTCACTACCCTTTTGTAGACCTTCCCTTTCACTCTTACTGGTACTCGTCTGTCACAAATCACTCCTGACACTGTTCTCCACCCACTCCATCCTGCCTGTACTCTCTTCTTCACCTCTCTTCCACACTCGCCATTACTCTGAACTGTTGATCCCAAGTACTTAAACTCATCCACCTTCGCCACCTCCACTCCCTGCATCCTCACCATTCCTCTATCCTCCCTCTCATTCACACACATATATTCTGTCTTGGTCCTGCTGACCTTCATTCCTCTTCTCTCTAGAGCATATCTCCACCTCTCCAGGGTCTCCTTCACCTGTTCCCTACTCTCACTACAGATCACAATGTCATCTGCAAACTTCATAGTCCACGGGGACTCCTGTCTGATCTTGTCTGTCAACCTGTCCATCACCATGATTTGGAATGCTATGTACTGTGCTTTTATTGGGAAAAGTGATTTTATACTATTATTTAAGTTTTACTGGCTTGGGCTGCTTAGTTTCCATGGAAAAGAGGCACTGTTTTCAGCTTGACCATGGAACAAACTACCAGTATCACAGTTGGTCCTTCCTCCAGCCACAAAAAAAAAAAAAAAAAAAATTGTTTGCCACAACAGCAGACTAACAATTTGTCTCAGCTGCAGATGACCCTGCTGTGGCCAAAGCGGGTTCCTCAGACCACTCTTATTTTTCCCCTGATTCCTTTGGTGTTACCCGTATAACCAATATAGACCGGAGGAATAGCCGCATCCTTTGTGACTCTTGGTGTCCCCTCAGTGGGCAAGGGAGAGCCACTTTTGTCTTTGTTGGGGGAAGGGACAGGACAGGTGCCCCTGCTTAGCCAGAATTGTTGTTCCCATCCCTGGGAAAGCAGTTGTTGCCATTAAAAACCAAACCCTGGTTGTCCTAACGTTCCTTTCAAAATGAAACGGAGAACTAAACATATCTCTTCTCCTACTCCAGTTTTCTGGGCAGGGGTAGTTTATTGAATCTGGTTGTGGGTCTTCTACAAGTTGATTGACCCTTCTTATTAGGTGGTTTCTAGTAGGAGACAAAAAAGGATTAATCTTTTCCTAAAGAAATTTAATCTGGAAGGGAATGAAATGGAACAATTAAAGGTTTTTCTCCTCAGAATTCTGATTCAGACTCAGAGGAGGCCATGTCATCTGAATCACCCTGTCAAGGATTTCTTTTTTTCTAAGACAGTTTTCAGAATGTACCAGTGTTTTCAGTGGGAGAACACTAAAGTTTCTCAGTCCCTCAGAAAATACTATAAAATGTTACAAGTGGAATTCCCAGAACCTTCTTCCATCTCCCCAGTGCTGATAGATTGGAAGATATTTGTCACCTTTGGTTTTCCTGATAGCCAACCTGCTGCCACTAAGAAAACAAATAGAATGTTGAAAGTCCCTCAGTCTTTCAAATTTATATACACTCACCTGACTTGACCCAGTAGCAATAGTTCTGGTCAATCCATCTACAGCCAAGTGTTTTGTTAATTCTAATACTTTCCCTTCTGACAAGGACGGTAAAACATTTGATAAGTTTGGGGAAAAGGTGTATGCTTCTGCAACATTAATTTTTAGAATTTTTAATTGTCAGGTTCATGGGTTAAAAGTTTATTTTGATTAATTGTGAAAGTATGAGGAATGTTTTTGCTGTTCCTTCCTTTGAGAAAAAAAATCTGCTTTGTGTGGTTTAGTTTATTCTACTTCTCAGCTCACTACTTATTGTTTAAAGTGTGTTTATGACTCTGTAGATACTTGATCCAGGGCTGTTGCTGTGCTGAGGAGGTTAGCCCTGCTGTGTTCTCAGAATTTCATAAAGGATGTGAAAAAAGAGATTTTAAATTCACCTTTGGGTAGTGATTTAGTTTTTGGACCCTGTGCTGCATCACAAAATATGATGAAAGGGGTAAGCTGATACAGGAAATCTCTCGGATTTTTCAGCCCTCCTCCTCTAAATTTTCCAAGGGTTCTTCTGTTTCCTCATTCAGTTTTGGCAAGAAACAAAACAGTCTGGTCAAAGTGGTGGAAAGCAGACATTTGAAAAACAATGGCATGGAGGCTCCAAAAAGAAAGCAAGACCCCCCCCACCAGAATAAAAGACAGTCAAGTAAGTCAGAGTGACTATGTAAGGGATCTTGTTCTCCCCACCCTGGCAGTCCCTTATCCCTTCCAGAAAGTCTGAATCTCCATTTCTCTCTCTTTGGCTACAGATTATTAACAAATGGGTTCTGATTCAGCAGGATTATAGGTGGCAGTGGGAAGAAATCTCCTCCTTTCCAGACCAACCCCCTGTGTTTCTTTCCTGTCCTACAGTTCCTCCTTCCTAGTTGGGAAGACATTTTTATTCAGTAAGTATTCTAGTACCAAAGAAAATAAATGCATGCAGACCATTTCTTGACCTTTCTTTCCTAAACCAGTATGTGATAGTGCTCAAGTTCGAAATGCTTTCATTACACAATCTCTTACCCCTTCTTCCTCATTTGAATTTGAATTTTTTTGGTAGTCTTAGATTTAAAAGATGCTTATCACATTTCTGTCTATCCAGACTGCAGACGTTTTGTAAGGCTTTGTGTGTGCATCACATTATTAGTTCTCTGCCTTACCCTTTGGGCTATCAACTGCTTCAGGAGTGTCCACAAAATACACAGCTCCTGGTATAGCTTATTGCAGGCTACAGGGGTATGAGTACCAAGATCACACAGAAAAAACATTCAACAAAAAACAAAAGAAAAACCCAGGCAAGCTAGACTTTTCACTGTCTGTGTCCTTAAAACCTCTTGTGTTAGAGGTAACATGGGATATGTGCAAATGACCCCTTAAGGACATCAGGTGGTTTAGCTATATAGCAGTTCTAAATGTCCATGACTTTTTTCTTTTTAAGTCTGTTATGGACAAATTCAGACCAATAAAACCAACCCCCACTAGTGCTGGACATGTGTGTTTCAGCCTTTTATGGCCTTGTCAGCACTGTGCTCCAAACTCCTAGTACTGAACTTGCATCTTCCATGCCAAACATTTTCATAAATTTCTTCAAAAATCTACTCTACTTTGTTGTATTTTCCCTTCTAGGCCCCTCAGACACATCTTCACTTTGCAAACCAAATTCCAATCTCCTCCTACAAGTAATATTCCTTGCTGAAAGCTAATTATTTCTCCCAAAATTTTCTTAAGCTCCATTATAGCAGTTTTGGGGGGGGGAATGTATTAAACACTTGTTTATTGAAGATGTGCAGCAAGTATTAATGGAAGCAAGAAAATCTGCTACTAGAAAATCATATATTACCAAATGGAAAGGTTTTTCTAGTTGGTGCCAGTAAAATAACCAGCACCCATTCGGGGCTAGCATTTTTCTGGTTTTGTCCGTTGCTTTTATGGCCTGTCTTACTCCTCCATCAAGGTTCATTTGTTGGCCATTTCAGCAAGTCTGCCCATGCACCCCCCTCAAGGCATTCCTATGTCAAGATTTTTTTTGAACAGGGTATTACATGCGATATCTCCAAGAAAAATTATGGCTTCTCCTTGGGATCTTAATTTTGTATTAGAGAAGCTAACACTTGCTCCATTTGAACCAGCATCTGGCTGACTTGGGGTTCTTAACATGGAAAACGGTTTTAATGGTTGTTCTGATCTCTGCAAGAAGAGCGTCTGAGCTGCACACTCTTATGGTGGGCCAACCTTCTCATTTTCCATAGAGACAAGGCTTCATTATTTTATTTATTTATTTTTTCATGTAAGTGGGTTAGTCAAGCTAAGCCCCAGGCCCCAGGAGAAAAGCTCCAGAACAATAAACAAGAGATATACATGCATACAGTCGAAAACCAGAAAATTATATAGTTATCCCCTTGCACAAATTGACATTAACAAAGTTACATGAAAAATATATATATACAGGCATAAAATGACAGAGTGGACAGCAGATGCAGGTTTAGTGAAAATAAGTCTTAGTTTAGTCATTGAGAATATATCCTTCTTTTATGCCTAAAGTGGTGTCCAGGTTTAATTTAGGCCAAGCTATCCATCTTCTTGTGCTCTTCCCTGAACCCGAAAATGAGGGAGAAAGGATACTTCATGCCTTGGATGTCCACAGACAACTCTGGTATTATCCTGACAGAACAAAATCTTTCAGAACTTCACTCAAGTTGTTATTTCCTGTGAAGGTAAAAAGGGACAACCTGTGTCAAAGCAGACTTTTTCCAAATGGTTGTTACTTTTTGTTATTCCCACCATGACAAAACTGTTCCAAACAGGGTCAAGGCAGATTCTATCAGGGCCTTGGCACATCTGTGACTTTTTGGAAAGGTTTTTTTCTCTAGAAGTATTCTAAAAGCAGCAACTTAATCCTTTGTGCATACTTTTTAAAAGCACTACAAGCCAGGTTCCTTCTCCAGGAGTAGGTCTGGCTTTGTAATGACCATTCTCCTGGACCCTTGTCCTTCCACTTCCCAATTCTAAACTATGGTAATCTACCCGTGTAGTTTATGCTACTGCAGCCGTGATCAATATAAAGAATATAGTAAACTTATCATAACGGTAGATGTTGGAATGATCACTGCTTCAGTATCCACTCCCTTCCTCCAGCCTCCTTGTTTTTTGGTGTGTTTTTTTTTTTATGCCAGGATGTGAACATTTTTTTTTGCTATTCCTGGCAATGCCCTCTCATGGCTCAGCCTCCTCTCAGTTGGCATGAAAGCTCTGAAGGGTTTGGCGACCAAACCTGTCTTTTTAGTCAGTTCATTTCGTGCTGACTAATGGTTTGGATGTGTGGAAGGTGTTCCAAAGCTTAGGCTAGTGGAGCTGTGATCATTTGAACATCTGTTGTTTAGGTAGTTTGCTCACACAACTGTTTCTTGGCAACCTGGGAAAGTTTCATCTTCAAGCAGTCCTAATGCCAGTGATGGGCTTAAACATTTCTTCAACTGAATTATTACTTCCTTGCATTATAACACATTTTGTCATTGGCCCCAGTTGACAACGTACACGCCTATATGTATATAATAACTACACATGCAAAGATGCCATGTTAATAGTGGATGTAATGTTTGTGGCTTTGCTTTCTTCTTGATGTCTGTCTCCAGAATTGAAACTGCACCAATTTATTTATTGTCAGGGAAGTATGTGACTACTTCATTGGGCTGCAATATTTCACTTTGATGAACCATGACACAGGCCCTTGAGCTCTTTGAGACAACTTTTTGCTTCTCCTTGATTCTCTTACAGTTTCTATTATTGCTATTTTTTTTTACCTAATCCTTGTCATCTTGAGTGTTTTAGGTTTTAACCCTTATTTGTATGACAAATGACCACACAGTTTAATTTGAGTGTGCAGAGTACAATATTCCTGTAGTGCAAGTTTTCATTACAGGACTGTAAGTTAACTTGTGTGCCCACTATGCCCTTATCTTCATTGACTGTAATCTTTACTGAACACCACTGTATATTACAGTGGATAGTCTGTGTCCTGGGTATGACAGAGACATGCAGTGTTCCAGAGGTTTGCCTGAATGCCTTGACTTTTCCTTACAGTTTTTTTTCCATTTTAAATGTTGCCCGTATCACGTATTTCAATTCTTTTAAATTGTATTTTTTTTTTCATTTGTTGCAAGCTCTATAACCTGAATCATTAAATATGTAACAGTGGCTAAGGCCAAAGCAGAAAAAAACTTTTCTTCACCATTGTGTAGCCTTTTAGATTAGTCCTTCTTCACAGTGCTCAGTTTTATATCTCTTTTGTTTTTTTAATTTGTTTTATTTTATTTTTTTATTTTGCTTGTTAACAAAGTAAGCCTACTAGGCACAAATGCCTGTTTTTTTTTTTTTGGGGGGGGGGGGGTGACTTAGGAGCTTGTGTCCTGTTAACTGACTTGCCCATTTTCAGAGGTAGCATGCACAGGTTGAACGAATCAAACCCATGATTATGAAATGATTCTTGCATGCTAAATGTCTTGCATTTCTTCAACTAAATTATTACTTACTTGTATTATCAAACATTTTGTCATTCCCCCCTGCTAACAACATATGAATAACTAAATAATCTCTAGTGAAATAAAGGTCACTTTGCTCTTCTGGGGGTTGTGGTGCATATATATTGTCTTTGCTCTGCTGGTCATGTAGCTCTGTTTTTTTCCACCCATACCTCTCAACTCTCCAGATTTTCATAAGAATATCCAGATTTTTGATTCATATTTTTGTTCTGTTCCCCATAAAATTTGTGGTTTTCTGTCAAATCATTGAGGATTGAAGTCACTAAAATGTGAATGTCAGACATCTTATCTTTCAGAAAATGCATACAAACATAAATTCTGTTATTCTAGCAACTTTCTGAATTTATATGAGCAATATTTAAATTTGTCCCCATTTTTGAGTCTCTGTCCTCCATTATTTTAGGTTTTGTCCTGTCTTGTTCACTCTTCGGCATCAATTCCACTTTTCTTATTTTGTACATGGGGTCGGGTATCAACAGTGATCGTCACTTATAGCCAGTGTTTGGTTCACTCTTGAAAGCTTTCATTTTTATTTTATTTTATTTTTGCATTTATTAACTGGGTAAGTTCGCTAGTCTGTTGTCCCTTTTTAGTGGAAAGCCAGCCCTTTAACTACAACATTTGCAAAGTATTTAATTTGCAGATGGACAGTAAAAAGTTTAGAGAAGATAAGCAAGTTTACTGGCAAGTCATTGTTCAGTAATTCATAACAGTTTTTTCATGGCTGAGTAAATGAGAGCAACAGAACCGAAGTGCTGGAGCCTGGAGGACAAAGTAATGCAGTGAGGAGATGGATTTTGGGCAGTGTTGGTGGTGGGGTGGGAGTTTCATAACATACAGTAGGAGCAGTCTGGGAGGTTTGCATGGTGACAAAAAGTGTAAACAGAGGTCATTACAGAGTGGTAGTAATTGTATTACTAATCTGAAGAGAGTAGGTGTGGAGGCTATTTTAACAAAATGTCTCTTTCTTTACTGTCCTGGCAGCATTCAGTCTCATTAGGTTTGTTTTAGTTCCTTCCACACCTCTTATTACTTCGCATGTTAGCAGCTGCTTCCACCATCTGCTTCAGACATTTTTGTATTTTTCCAAATTCAAGTATTGTTGACCTTGCTTTGAAAAGTTGTAGACTCTTTTTTTCCCCTCCTATTTCATATATGCTTGACATACATCTCAGTAGCATTTCTGTACGTTGCTTTATTTTTGTGCTTTTCAGTTCTCTTCGGTTTACTTTATCTCTTCTGTCTATGGCCTCCATCATGAACCATTCCTTAATTTTTCCTAAGTAAGCCCCTCTTGCTAGTCAAGTCTTTGTTTTCTGCATTTAAATTGTACTTCAGTTATTATATTAAATGTCACCATTTAAAACTGACAGTCAAATTTTCTCACAAAGTAGTTCTATTTTGTTTAGTGCTTTTTTCAGTATTAATTTGAGTGGGTTACATTTCAGTGTATCCAAGGCTTGCCTCTTAGAAAGATCAATGCTTTGCTTCATGAATAGTGTGCAAATATCATGTAGTGTGTCCCTTCCGTCTAGTTTTTATTCTTCTGGCTACAAATGGTTTTAATTTTATTGTTTATTGACAACTGGATGTTTTTGACATATGGATATGATCAGCAGTTTTAAATCATTGTGAAAAATATTAGTCATGAGTCATGGCAAGGAGGCAATCGGGTCTCCACTGTTAATGATTCTAGAGAGGATTAATGTAAACAAAACAGATGTTTTTTTTACTTTTTTCCCCATAAAAACTGAAATGTCACAGAAGCATGATGAGAGGTCCTAGCAGCTGGAATACATAAATAACTGTTCAGTAATCCTTTCTTTTCTTACAGTTAACTCATAGTTTACATTTGTTTAATGTAATGCTGGGACTACTGTTTGTGCCCAGAAGTACAGCGTTTAAGAGCAGCCTTATCAGTGAGGCCTGCATACTATTCTGTCTATATGTCAGTGCTACAGTTTTTCTCCTGTCTCATCTTGTCAAACAAATGATTCCCTCGTGCTGTTAATTACTTTGGATTTTAGTCCTTTGTAATAGCTTGCAGTTTTCCCCTGTTCATAAAGTGTCGTAAAAAGATAATCATTTATTTTAGAATATAAAATCTGATGTATTTATATGCCTTGTCGATTAGCTGTTTCCTCATTTGTGTACCATTTGCATGCTACCATCCTCTGTTGGTTACTTATTTTCCTTTGTCTCACATTAGGAGGAGTGACCCACCATGGATTTCACAGAAGATCTAAAAAAATTAGGATATCTGCCCCATCCTCATGAATGTGTCCTTGTCTGATTCAGTGAAATTTGCTGTTTAAGATGTATACTGGTATCCCTTCTATAAGGGAAGGGAGAGTCTGTGTAATTCAACAAAACCAACAGAGCTCATATTTCTTAGCATGACTCGCTTCCTCCTTTGCACCATTTGATTCTGTGGATTTTGTTACCTGTCTGACAGTAGCTGTGGAACAAATTGTTTGATCACCTTTAGAATTAGTATGACAGTTCCCATTTCATTCATCGTATTATTTGCTGCATGCCCCCCACCATGGACTTGTTTTTGTTTTGTCAGATCTACCCACACTAGTTATTTAGTATGCTGCAGTTACCACCCCATTTCATTTAGTAGCTGCAATTACCACCCCATTTCTTTTGGCACCAGTTGCAGTTAACGTATTTTGCATTTACATGGTAGATGCATGTGCCTAGTGTTATATTGTGTATATGATGCAGAGTACCATTTGGAAATGTTTAAATTGTAGCGATATGCACAAGAGTGTATATATATTTTGTACTTGTGTTATTTCTTTTGTTTCAAAAATTGTGAAAAGCTTCTTTGTCCTGTGTCCGCATTTGGTCAGTTTTGATCGGTGCACTAAAATAAATATATTTTACAAAATGATTGTAAACAAACCTGAGAAATTACTTGTATCAGCTGCGATTTAAAATCTGGTCCCCAGGAACATTATAGATTCAATGAAAGTGCAGACATCAACAGAAAAATTACAAACCAAGGAGCATTATTAAGATATTAAGAGGCATTATTGTGACAATTGAAAGGGCAGTGTATTATACACCCTTTTCTTCTAAAAAGTTAAAACATAAGAAACTATTAAGTGATACCATTAGGAAAGCAGGTAAGGAAGAGGTGGTATTAATAGAGAAAGCTGAGCATGTCAGAGCATTTTGACTGCAGCCAGACATTTAAAACAATTATTTTTGAATTGCAAGGGAATGCACTAGACATTCAGTACTAATTGACAGAGCTTAATCAAATAAAGTGTAGTTTTGAGCTTGCTATTCTCAGATGGAAAGTAGTAGAGAAGGTGCTGTGTGTCACTGTCTTTTTTTAACTGTAGACTTGTGCCAGCTAAAAGTCTGGTTCTGGACTAAAGGAGGCCATATTCTGACAAACGTGGGGCAATTCCTCAGAAAAGTGTTTTAAGGCAGGCATGCAGGAAGTATTGAAGAACAATGAGGATGCATCAGGACTACCACTACAAACAAAAACTTAAAAGTATGTTTTCTCCTGTCTTAGTTACTCTGGACAGGAGTAATCTATCGTGTTTAGATCAGGGTTTAGTGCAAGCTCCTGACCTTTCTTGTATGGCTGTTTCTGGTAAAAGAAAAACAGAGTCTTCATTTTATGAAGAGATTCAAGAGTTTGAACCTTAAAATGTATGTTAAGATACAGACTATGTGCTGTCTTCACAGACATCTGATTCAAATTCTGAGGAGAGTGTGGCTTCATGGCTTCACACACTGAAATAGTTTTGAAGGATTCTCTTTCTCTGAAACTATTTCCAGAATGAATTGGTTGTTTCAGTGGGAAAACAGTGATATTTGAGTCTCTCAAGAAGTATGATTTATGAGAACTGGAATTTCCAAAACCTACTCCCGTTCCTTGTGTTCTGTTTTCTTTGGAGGATGTTTTTGTTACAGGCTCCAATGTACCTGACACCCAGCCTGCTGCCCACTAGAAAGCAGGTAGACTATGTAGTCTTTTAAGTTTTTATCCACTCATTCCCAGATCAGACCCAGTAGCTATTGATTTAGTGAATCTAGCTAAGCATTTGGTTAATACTGATCCCTCTCTTGTCCCTTCTGATAAGATTTGGGGAAAAATGTTTTTTCTGCAATACTTGTTTTTATAATCCCCAGCTGCCAAGATCACTTGTTAAACTTTAGCCACTTGTGAGAATGTGAGGAATTTTTTGGCATGTGTTTCCCCTTTTAAGGAGGAATATGCTTTGTGTAACTTGGATTATTCTTGTATCTCAAATGACTACCCACTGCTTGAAATGCATTCTTCAGGGCTGTTGCCACTGGAACTATTATGGTGGGGGGTTGCCTGGATGTTCTATCAAAACCTCCCAGAGGATGTCAACAATGACATTTTGAATTCTTCCTTGGATAGAGAACTAGTTTTTGGACCTTCTGCAAAGGTCATCAAAAACTGTAATAAGAGAGGAAAGCTGATGCAAGGGATCTCTTAGATTTTCATCCCTTCTTCTCCAGGTTTGCTACGGGATTCAGTACTCTCGCTACAACTTTTTAAAAGGCAAAATAAACCAACCCAGCAAGCCTCTAGTATGCAAACATATAAAAAGGCCTGAAACCAAGCACAAAAGTCCAAAACCAGAAAAACAGTTAGATGAAGCACACCAGGATCCACAAAAATATAATTTATTGAGCACTTTTGTCTTTTTAAATAAAAAAACTTTATCAGAATAACATGTAATACAATACAAGCATCCTCTAACTCCACTTATATAACACAAATAATTAGCATAATTAATTAGCAATGATTGACTAAAAGGTGTATACCTCTTAAGGAATTACAATTTCATAAAATTATGCATACTATGAAAATACTAGTGTGAACCAATGTCACAAATACATTATAATACATATGACATACTAAGAAATATGAAAACAAATATAAAACCAAAAGTCCTACAAATAAGGAGACATTATTTTAACTACAACTATTCGACCTAAAGCATATGATTGTTTAAATATACCCTTCTGCCTTAAGTCTAAGTATAGAACTTATAGAAATGGTACTATTTAATCCTGGTTGTTCAGTGGCATTGGTTCTCAATTGCTACCTTAGTTCCCGTAGTTCCAAAAAATCATTTAGCTGGCCACCTCTATCCCTCAAAGTCACTTGCTCTAATAGTGTGAACTTGAAACTGTGACCCTCATTTTTAAGAACATGTGCTGCCAAAGCGTTTTTTGATTCCTGTTTCTTTATATCATATCATAGAAGTGCTGATAAACCCTACGTCTAAGAGCATTAATGGTTTTTCCAATATAGAAGCTTGGACATACATTGCAGAGGGCAAGGTAAACTACTGCCTCACTATTGCAAGAAAATTTCTTTTTATATGTATATCTACCATAATTTGGAATTTCAATCACAGTACCTTCTATAATATATTTACATTGTAAGCAAAAGCCACACTTAACCATTCCACCTACCTTGTATACATCTTGCAAGTTCTCTCTAACATATTTTTGAAACTGGTATCTTTTTTATATATACAATTTTTGGAGCCGTCCCTAGTAAATCAAGATAATCTTGACTGGTGTTAAATAAATTCCAGTTATGATGAATTATTTAATTAATATCTATAAATTGCTTGTTATAACTAAAGATAGCTGATTTTCTGAAACCTTCTATCTCCATACATGGTTCCCCCTCTTGTGGAAGGCTACCTTTTCCAAGCAAGGGGAAGAAGTGCCCCCTCTCCCTTTTAATGACCACCTCTTGCAGAATCTGATCCAAAAATACTTGGGGATAACCCCTTTGTTTAAGCATCGACTTCAATATTTGTATTTGGTGTAAATATTCATTCCATTCAGATACCATCCTTGCTAGCCGCACACCCTGCCCTTTAACCAGGGATTTTTTCTGATGTAATGGGTGAAAGCTGTTATAATGTAGAAGGGTATTAGAGTAAGTTGGTTTTCTAAAAAAATGTTGTTCTAAAACCTTTTGCCTCTCTATCTTTAGTGATAGTAATGTCCAAATAGTTTATCTCTTCCTTCCCAACTGAATGAGTGAAATCTAAAAAATCTGTACTTACTTTAATAAAAGCCAGAACATTATACAGTTCTTCCTCATTCCCATTCTATAAAAATAATTAAATTGTCCAAGTACCTTCCATAATATTTCCAGTATTGGACAAATTTATTGTTAAAGACAAATTCCAATTCCCAGAAGGCCAGAACAATATAAGCAAAAGTAGTGGCACAAATGGCCCCCATTGCTACGCCTTTGCATTGTTTAAATAGCTGTTCTTCAAAAACAATGACATTGGTGTCGAGAACCAACTCTATTAGGGTTCTAATGGTTCTAATATGATTATGTCTAAGGTTTGAATGTTGACAAAGATGTAAATAAAACCACTCTACACCAATGTCATGTGGGATTACGGAAAACAGGTCCCTAACATCTATGGTAACAAAAAGAAAGGCATCATCATACATGTTCTTATTAATTTTCCTAAGAAAGTCCCATGATTCTTTCACAACCCATGTACAATCCTTTAATACTGTTTTTAGCTGAGTATCTATAAATGTTGCTATGAAATAAGTTTTGGATGCCTTTGCATCAACTATTGGGTTGGGGGGGGGGGAATTGGCTAAATCCTTATGTGGTTTTGGTATACGAAAAATTGTTGGAATTTTTGGACATTTCACCACCATAAATTGATGTTCTTCAAGACTAATTTCCCTATTCAATACAAGTTCATCAAGCATTACGTCCACTTTCCTATACAAAATGTTTTTTTCATTCAAACTGATCTCACCGTAAACATCTGTATACAGTATACCAAACATTTTATCAATATACAAGTTGATATTCATAATGGCCAGCCCCTCCCCCTTTATCAGGTTTCATAGCTGTAATTGCTTTGTTCTTACAAATATCATTCAACAATTTCATCTCATTCTCATCCAAATTATTGTTTTGAAATAGATGTGTATCTTTATTTTTAAAAAGTTTACATATATCATAGTCACGCATTTTTTCAAAGGTCTGTATCACAGGATGTAGAGGTGGTTTGAATAAACTAATTTTTTTACATATTTTATGCTCTATCAATGTAGGGGGTATTCCTTTAAAATGAAACTGAAAATTCAACTTCCTTGTATATAATTTTAAATTAATAAGTACATCATCTGTTACTGCCTCTCTACTGGGAACGAATGACAAACCTTTATCAAATACATCAGCTATTTTTTTATCAAAATTAAATTCACTATAATTATAAATATTGAAATCGCCACATGTATTACTTAGTATGTTAAAAGAACATTCATTTCCACCACTTTGTACAGAATTAAAATCACAAACTGTATTAGAAACATTCAATACATTTTCCCCCTGTAATTCCGACTGTAATGATGTGATTCATTAGTCGCTCCAACCTCCTCAGTGGGGGGTTTCTAAAGGGTCAGGATGGAATTCAGCGTTATTATTCAATTCCCTACTAACATTAGAATCATGTACATAAACAATGGAAAAAGAGTCAAAGCTGTTAAAATGTTGAACATGCTTATTTTGTCCTAAAGGGGGTGGAGGGTACACCCTACTTTGGGCAAAGTCATTTTCATCCCTTTTAAGTTTGCTGTCTTTTTATGCTTCAGATCACTCATGATTGAGTCAATATGTTTAAAAATGTTAAAATATTCCATCTGTTTAGATTCAAACAGTAAATAAGAATGTAAGCTATCATCAAGTCTTTTTATCTTGACAGATAAATCTGTCATCTTCCTATCATTGTCCTTAATCAGACAATCTAATAGTTCACATCCATGCTTATTAAAAAGCTGTAATTATTCGACATGAAGTATAGAGTCTTTTATCAAACCTGTCGGGTACTTCCACATGCGGAGGCCCTTGGGTATCTGCTCTCTCCATTTGCATTCCCTCAAGTAGCTATTCTCAAGTTGTAACTTATGAAAGTCTGATGTAAAAGACTCAAAACTGCATCAGTTGTTCATTTAGCGAGCCGTTTCCTTCATTGCTAGATTGCATCAATGTAGAACGCCACTCTCCCTCACCTTCCATCCATTGGCTAAGCGTGTGTCTTCCGTTATAGCAGGTGCCGCCCCTCCTGTTTTCAGAATTTATAGCCATATGCAAATTCTCGTTACCCGATTGGTTTAGATCCGGGTTCTTTTGCCGGTGTGATACCACTTGGGTCCATTTCAACTTCCACACTATGGTTGTTCGACCTATAAAGTCATGGAAGTTGTGAATTTTCAGATTGTTGGGTCAGCCTTTCCATCAGCAGGACCAAGTTGCTCACAGTTGTATTTAAAGTCTGTAGTGACGAAGCCAACAAGTTTAAAGTTGGTGGATCACTTGTACCAGCTCCTTCCATCAAAAATGACTGAAACCAAGCATAAAAGTCCAAAACCAGTAAAACGGATGAAGCACACCAGGATCCACAAAAATATAATTTATTGAGTGCTTTCGTCTTTTTAAATAAAAAACTTAATCAGAATAACATGTAATACAATACAAGCATCCCCTAACCCAACTTCTGTAACACAAATAATTACCATAATTAATTAACAATGATTGACTAAAAGGTGTATACCTCTTAAGGAATTACAATTTCATAAAATTATGCATACTATGAAAATACTAGTGTGAACCAACATCACAAATACATACATTATAATACATATGATTGCTTAAATATACTCTTCTGCTTTAAGTCTAAGTATAGAACTTATAGAAATGGTACTATTTAATCCTAGTTGTTCAGTGGCATTGTTTCTCAATTGTCACCTTAGTTCCCGTAATTCTAAAAAAATCATTTAGCGGGCCACCTCTATTCCCCAAAGTCACTTGCTCTAATACTGTGAACTTGAAACTGTGACCCTCATTTTTAAGAACATGTGCTGCCAAAGCATTTTTGTTTCCTGTTTCTTTATATCATAGAAGTGCTGATAAACCCTATTTCTAAGAGCATTAATGGTCTTTCCAATATAGAAGCTTGAACATACATTGCAGAGGGCAAGGTAAACTACTGCCTTAGTATTGCAAGAAAATTTCTTTATATATATATATATATATATATATATATATATATATATCATCTACCATAATTTGAAATTTCAATCACAGTACCTTCTATAATATATTTACATTGTAAGCAAAAGCCACCTACCCCTGTATACATTGTACAAGTTCTCTCTAACATATTTTTGAAACTGGCATCATTTTTTATATACAATTTTTGGAGCCGTCCGTAGTAAATCAAGATAATCTTGACTGGTGTTAAATAAATTCCAATTATGATGAATTATTTGATTAATATCTATAAATTGCTTGTTATAACTAAAGATAGCTGATTTTTTGAAACCTACTATCTCCATACATGGTTCCCCCTCTTGTGGAAAGCTACCTTTTCCAAGCAAGCAGAAGTGGCCCCTCTCCCTTTTAATGACCACCTCTTGCAGAATCTGATCCAAAAATACTTGGGGATAACCCCTTTGTATAAACATTTAAAAAGCAATGGCAGAAAGGTTCCAAAAAGAAAAGGGGAACCCTCCAGAACAAAGGATAGTCTAACAAGTCTGAATAGCTAACTATATGATGGACTCCCCCCCCCATGATGGCAGTCCCTTAATCCTTCCAAAAAGTCTGAAACACCATTCCTTTGTTTGGCAACGGGTGGTTTCAGACAGGCAGGTTCTGAAAGTAATCCATCAAGGTTAAAAAAGATGGCAGTGGGAGTTTCTTCCACCTTTTCAGAGGAATTCTCCTCATCCTCCATAACAGACTTTTCTTTTTCCTCCTATTATTCAGCCTATACTCACTCAGGGGGGTTTTCGAAGCTACCAATCCTCCTCCATTGGGGAGAGGTTCATACAAGGATGTTTTTTGTGCCATAGGAAGAAGATTTTCAGGGATCATTTCTGGACCTTTTCTTTCTGAACCTGTCTGCGATAGCTCTCATGTTCAATGTGCTGTTTCCTGTTATTCCCAGTTTGAGTTTTCTATTTACCTTCGATTTAAATGCATATCGTCACATTTCTATAAATCCAGATGTTAGGCATTTCTTAAGGTTTTCTTTGTCTGGATCACAGTATCTGTTCTCTGCATTACCGTTTGGTCTATGAATACCCTCAGAGTGGGTAAGTGAAGTATCTGACTCTTGTGATAAGCTACTGCAGACTGCAAAGTGTTCACATTATCCCTTATTTAAATAACTTGTTTATCTTTGCAGAGTTTTTTTTAAAGTGCCAGGAGTTTCTCTGTAAGGGATCTCCTCCAGAGACTGGGATTCCAACAGAACTTACAAAAATCTTACCTGATTTCTTGCTACAGGATTGTTTTCCTGGGGTGTCTCCTGGACACCTCATTTCAAAGAGCTTTTCCTTCTACGTGAAGAAATAGATTACATCTATTTCTGAGTTTCTTCACTCAGACTACCATCTCAGCAAGGGAATTTTCTCAGGATTCTGTGTCTCATGGCATTAATAATGCTCATGATACATCTTGCAAGATTCCACATGAAAAAAATTCAGTGGTACCTGAAATCTTTATGGTGCCAGCATCAACAGTTTTATTTTCTTTCTATGTGTCTGCACTTAACATTTTTAGCCATTTAGATCTGCCTTCTACAATGTTTGTTCTGTTTTGCATATTATTTACTGCTTTGATTAACCATTTTGAGAAATCTGTAGGCCTTTGTTTTGGGGCAGCCTGTGATTGTGTGTACATCTGGGTGAGATCTTGATATACTCCTGATTTAGGGAGAACTTTTAACACTTGTTTTTCATTGATTTTTTTCCCTTCCTTCCTTGACTGATATTGAATACAGTGTAGTCTGTCCTGGTCTTTTTATGGAGCTTAGGCTACATTTGCAGGCAGTCATTATTTGTATCTCTGCGTGAGTTTTAATAACAGAAAATAAGCAAGAGAAGTAATTTTATTTTCTTTGTGTCTGCACTTAACATTTTAGCAATTTAGAGCTGCCTTCTGCAATGTCTGTTCTGTTTTTGAATTTTACTTGCTGCTTTGATTTCCTGTTTTGAGAAATCCGTAGGGCTGAAGTTTGGAATCACCTTGTAATTAATTGTACGTAGTAGTTTGATTTGTTTCTGGTAAGTTTCCATGTTTAGCTAATTAAAATGCAGTTCCAGTGACAGCAGAAAGGCAGCCTGGTCTGTCTGAGTTGGGAGACTTCAAGTGAGATTATTTCATTGGCTATAGGGCTTTTTAGGTGGTTTATTCACTCTTCTTTGAGTCTGCAAATTCCACTGTTTGTCGTTCAGTGGCATTTAGCAGTGTCTTTCATTCTCGCCAGCTTGGTGGATATGGGCATCTTGATACAATGTAGGAATTTTTTCATGTTTACTGACGACCAACTAATCCTTAAAGAAACGGTTACTGTATGTGTAAATGATGCTGTTACAGAATATCACTTAAGGCAGGCCTTTCACACAAAGCATTTAAAATAACAGTTAGATTGTCAGTAACTTAAGCATTGCACACACCTCACACATTACAGACCCAACACATAGACCGAGTCTATATTACATTGTCAAAGTTTCAAAACTGATATGGTCAACACCAAATAATTGAAGGTTTGAAACGCTTAAAATTAATAAAACATAACCTAAAAAAAAACATTTAAATGCTCTAAGCAGGGAGGCAAGCCCCCTTGCACCCCCCACATGGGGGGCTTCACCCACCACACCCCCCGCTACTTAAATATACCAACTCTGAGATCACACTACAGTGCAGAAAAGGGAAATATTCCTTTTCTACGCTGTACGGAGAACTCCGTTAACAGATTTGAACTTTCAAGACTTCGATCATATGGTGTCGACCATATCAGATTCGAAGTTTTGAAACTTCGATCTTCTGATATAGACCCCATAGACCAGTATATGCAGAGGTATTTAAAAGCAACCTTCCTAAACCCCAAAAACCTCTTAAACATTTGTCCTACAAAAGAAATCTTCAGCAACCCCAAAAGCACCTCAACAAAACAACAACCAATACAACACATACAGCTATACCCTTTCGAGCCTCAGCTAGAAAGCCCATAAGGCAAGCCAACACACTAGCCAATATTTAGTCACCAAAGGCTTCATTGTGAGACATACAGATGTTCTGCTCACCAGGCTGAATAAGGAGAAAATCACAGTCATTTGTCTATCAGGGGCCAGAGTCCACCAAATCAACAGTATCGGTATGATTCAGTCCTAGGCCACGTGGGTATAAGTGACCTGAAATGTACCTCCCTGGACTATATGGTGAAAGACCTTATGGAGCTCTTGGTCTATGCTTTCCAGGCTGGGAGCAGCACTCTACCTTCACCACGGATGATGGCACAGTATGAACAAAAGATGATTGATTTCAATAATTGGTGAAGTTTCTGGTATCATTCCAAGGGGGGTACAATATTTGTTAGCATGGGAGGATATGGTCAGTGGACCATGTTGCTTTGCCAAGGATGGTCTACACCTGTCCCCTGTAGGCTTTTGAATATTAACATTGTCCTCCCCCATAGTGCCTTTTTTAGGCATTACCAAATTGACAGACCTTCCAACATAGCAAAACCAGCCCAAGAGAATCTAAAGCTGTTACTGCTCAATGCCAGGAGCCTTAAAAAAAAAAAAAAAAAAAAAAAAAAGAACTCCACTCCCTTCGGGCTCTCCTCACCCTGGAGATACTGAGACATGGTTTATAGCCACAGAAAGCACCTCGGCAGAGCTACAATGCCTTTCATACATTTAGGCCAGCTACTGCACAGGCAGGGATCAAAGGTGTAGGTGTATCAATTTATATCAACAACGAACTTGCCTCAAGACTTGTCATGCAGGATGATGTGCTTGAGCTTCTCCACGTCCAGGTTTCCACAGGCAAAATCCCATGTCATATCCTTCCCAAGCTATAGGTCATCTTCTGTGACCCAAGAAACCCATAGGTCATGCTTGGACTTGGAGGCGCTCTGTATTCAACCCAATACCATAGCCCTGGGCGACTTTAGCTATCTCACTGTAAACTGGGATATTTACATGACCAGAAACTTACTGGCCCAGAGATTCTTGGACTTTG
This sequence comes from Protopterus annectens, assembly GCF_019279795.1. Lineage (NCBI taxonomy): Eukaryota > Metazoa > Chordata > Ceratodontiformes > Protopteridae > Protopterus > Protopterus annectens. The sequence goes on along the minus strand of NC_056732.1, from coordinate 1,500,202,950 downwards.
TAAACACAAACACCTTGGACCAGATAGTTCTTGCATCAGGTGAAAGTATACTTGACCTAGTACTCACAAACATGGGATACTTCTGTACCCCACTCATTTCCCCCAGTGTAGTGTCCTGTCTGATGAAGTTAGACCACAAAGCTGTTTCCATCTTAATAAAATTATTTATGTGACTTTGGCTAACCCTGTAACAATTAAGAACTATTCTAAGGCAAATGCCCTACTAAGTGATAAACTGCCAAACTTTCAATCCCCCCCCACCATCTCTGTGAACACAGCTGCCTAAGCAGAATTGTTCACATAAACCCTGTACAATCATGTCAGTAAATATTGAGAAAGCTGTTCCCACCAGAAATAAGCCCAGAGCTAACTTAAAAAAACAAACCAACCTGGTGGAATCCAAACATAAACAGGTGGTCCAACAAAAAAGGAAAAAAGTCATAGCCAATGTTAGGAAGTGCCATGCCCAGTATGATAAAAATACTCTCATCAATCCAAGTAAATAACTAAGAGGGCAGAGTAAGTCTAATAATACTACATTTGAGGTACAAATACCCTCCCAAGCAAGGGGCAACCACAAGACTTTCTTTGGCTGTGTTCAAAACCTCAAAGGCAACATGCAGCAGTGTGCAGAAGTGATTGTAAATGGCGCCACCTACCCTGAGCCATAAGATGCATCAAATCTGCTGGCTGACAAATTCCACTCCAGTTTTAGCCTCCCCTTCCCTGGCTGCCACCCAGGAAATACCATCAAATATAACACCCCCCCCCCCACCAAATATCACTAGGGAGCAGGTCCTAGATATTCTCTCTCTAAGGCCAAAAACAGTGCATCAGTGGCCCCGATAATATCCCAGGATGCCTCCTTAATAGTCTGAAACATGACCTGTTGGAACCATTGTTTAACCATAGCCTGCGGTCTGGCTTTGTATGATGTGAATGGAGAATTACAATGGTCATCCGTCTACATAAGGGCAGGCCATCAACCGACCCTGGGAACTACAGACCCATAAGTCTATTCACCTGATATGCAAGGCCATAGAAAGAATTATAATGGAAATTATTATTAGTATCTTTAGTCTCTTCCCACATATCCTTAACTGCCATAACACACGTCTTTTTAACCTTTACTCCTAAATACTTCATCTTATTGTGTCTATATAAATATGAGTATTGCTGAACCAATTTTTGTGTGATTGTACAATTTACGTCTATAGCCTTTGGTTTATCTTCATTAACTTGATATCCTGAAAAGACCTGAAACTATAGCAAAGTGTTCTACACTATAAAAATGTCCTTTCTTCTGGATTTATCAAGTACAAAATAATTCATGTGCAAAAAAGCCAGCTTTTCTTCATTACTGTATCAGTTATATCCTTGAATTTCTGTGTCCCTTATTTTCTTTGCCATTAGATCTCAATATAAAGCAAATAACAAAGGGGAAAGAAGACATGTCTGTCTGGTTTCTCTCTTCAAACACAACTTATTGGAGATGAACACTCCCACTTTAATTCTTGCCTCTGATCTTTCATATGTCTTTCTAATTAACCTTATTATTATTATTCTGTCAAGGAATGCAACTGTTTCCATCGCCCTACTCACAAAATCTTAGCTTACTCTGTTGAATGCTTTCTCTGCATTGAGACCCAACAACAGTGGTATTTTCTTACAATCTGTTTCCCTCTGAATCATTAATATTCTATTAACTTTGTCAAATGTTTTTTCCTGTTCACAAAAACACACTGGCAACATATTTGCCATTCTTTTAGCTAGTATAGGCATAAGTATTTTATAATCATGGTTTAAAATTGAAATGTGTGTAATGGGTTTCACCCTCTTTAGGTAATGCAGTCACCACAGCTTTCTTTCAAGATACCAGTGGTTCCCCTCCTTTTAAGATGCTGTTCAACAAAATCTTCAAGCTCTTTGTCTTTCTTCCCTCCTAACTTCCAAACATCCACGGGGATACTGTCTGTTTTTATCTCCTTCTCCTATCCTAACTATTAGCTGTTGAGCCTCATCTTCTTCTAACCTTGGCATAATTAAGCATTTCATAAATATTTCCTTTTGTGTTCTTTCTTGATTTCCATGTTTCTCTGCTTTATACAGTTTGTCAAAAATATTTCCAAAATAATTTAATCTTTGTAGGATCTACAGTTATTTTTTTGTCTTAGCTCCCCAAGTTTGACGAAAGCCCTTTCTACTTTCTGTTGCCTAGGTCATTGTTCTAAAAATGTTTGTGCTGTGGAGTTATCAAGAATAGTTGCTTAACAGTAATCTTTCTAAACTCATTAATTTATACAAATATTCCCTTATTTTCTTTTAGACCTCTGCAGTTGCTCCTTTTCCTGTTCTGTAAGAATTATCCTTATTCTTCGATATTTTAACCTTTGTCAGCCCCTCTAAGTCCTGTTCCTTCTTAACCATATTTGTTTCTCATTTATTTCTATGGTATTTTTAAAGTCCATTTTTATCTTATCCCACTCAATAGCTATCCATTCGGAAGAATTTTTTATCTTCTCTGTTAAATGTTGAATAATTTCTACTACCCATTTCTTAAATTCCCTTCTTTTTAACAGGTAGGTGAGAAAGTGCTATTGTCTCCTTTTTGCTTAATTACCATGCATGTTTATCTAGTTATTAGATGTGTGTTGAAGCTTTCAATTAAATGCATATGCTTCTATGAAATATAATTTCTATCCAGTCTAGCCATATATTGTACCTCAAATAATATGTAAATTCTTTTTGAGCTTCTACTCCTGGATTCACATCTTCCATACCAAATATTTTTCATATATTTCTTAAGAAATACACACTCTGTTGTTATAGCTTCCCTTCTAGGTCCCCCTTATACATATCCACTATTGCAAATCAAGTTCCATTCCCCCGCCTATAAATAACATTTCCTGCTAAAATATGATTATTTCTCCCATTTTTTTTCTTGAGCACCATAATAACATTTTTTTCCGGGAATATAAACACATGCCACTGTAATCTCCCTCCCTTGCCAATAGCCCCTTGCTACCAGAAATCTACCATTACTGTCTTTTTTTTCCCCTCTTTTTTTTTTCAGTATTGTAGTCCATCTAGCTTCCGATGGTGTATCTTACTTCTCAGTCAAGGTTCATTTGTCTGCCGTTTTGGCATGACTGCCCACCGATCCCCCTCTTTCAATGCAGTCTCATGTGAAAATATTTTTGAAAGAGGTGCTGCATGCATAGCCTCCTAGAAGACAAGTAGCACCTCCTTGGGATCTTCATTTTGTGTTGGAAAAACTAACTCGGCTCCATTTGAACTAGTTGATCAGGCTGAATTGATGTTTCTGATATGGAAAACAGTCTTACTCATTATTCTAACCTCTGCAATCAATGAAAGTCTGAGCATAAAGCCCATTTAAGTAGAGGTCCACGGAAAAAAGCTCCAGAGGAGATACTTAAGTAATATAGACACTAATACAATGACTTCGAGTTAAAACATTTATTTTTTATTTTATTTTTTTTATTTTTTATTTTACATTTATTGACCAGGATAGTCCGACTGGATGCATGTCCATTTTCAGCGGAGGCCCGGGGAGAAAAGCTCCAAGGGTAAGCAGATTCAGCATTACATAATACCAGCATTACATATTACAAACAGACTATTTACAGAGATTACATAAGTAAGCAAGTTAAACAAGTTCCACAGGTTAGAGTTAATCCTGAGCGCAAGTCAGGATTAAATTAAATTACACAGTAAACTGGTTAACAGATTTTTAAACATTCTAGAGAGAGTTAGCCAGGTTTGATACATTGACATAGCCAGTTAAGTGACAAATATTGTTTGAGTCTAGTTTTAAATTGACCTAAGGTGGAAAGTAAGGTAATATCAGCTGGAAGAGAGTTCCAGGATCTACTTACAGAGTTTGCAAAGAGAGAGTCACTGGCTGTGTTATTAATTTTGCTAGTCTGAATTAGTAGTTTGTTAGAGGATCGAAGCGGTCTAGGATTGTTATAGGGGGTGATAAAGTGCAGGAGTATTGTCCAGATTATAGAGGATTTTATAGGCCATAATCAGTTGGTTATACTGGATTAGGCTGGGTAGTTCAAACCACCCATGCTGATTTAGATTGATGCAATGATGTGTCCTAAAAGGCAGCTCAGTGGCAAACTTGGCAATGTGATTGTAGCAAATTGAGAGTTTGTTAAGGACAGTCTTGTTTAAATTCGGGAGTAGAGGGGATGCATACAGAAGGGTTGAAAGAAGGTGAGAGTGAGCTATGGCAATTTTAGCTGGAGAGGTTAGGAAGCCTTTTATTCTGTAAAGTGACCCTAGTTTTTTATTGATGGTTTTGATAGTTTGGTTAACATGTAGGTCAAATTTTAGATTATTGTCTATGATGACACCTAATAGTTTTGTAGAGGGTTCAGGGGAGATTATTGTGCCATCATTTGAATTTATGGTAAAGGTGAAAGCGGTAGACCTACGTGTTGGTGAAAATAACAGCATTTTAGTTTTTTGGAGATTTAGGATCAGACGACGTTCAGAAAGCCAGTTTTCTATTGTATTAAAGGTGGTCTGGGTAGCTGACCATAACTCTATTGGAGATGTGGCTGAGCAAATCAGAGTAGAGTCATCAGCATATTGGATACAGCTGACTTTTTTGGGATGACAGTATAAAGGTCGTTAATGAAGATGGAGAACAGCAAGGGCCCTAGTATAGAGCCTTGTGGTACTCCAAGGGTGTTGGGTAGAAGGTTAGAGAGTTTGTTCTGCCAGAGGACAGCTTGCTGTCGACCATTCAGGTAGCATTGAAACCATTGAAGGGCTCTAGTATCTAGACAGAATGTTTGCAGGGTGTGGATTAAAAGTTGGTGAACAACCATATCGAATGCCTTGGAAAGATCCAAGAAGAGGGCTGAGGATATATAATTATTGTCGTGATTATGGTTTATGGTGTTGGTAAAAGCTAGGAGGGCTGAAGTAGTGCTGTGATGAGGACGGAAGCCATGCTGAGTGTCTGCCATAAGGTGATTCTGGATTAGTTGGTGCATGAGTCGTCTATGAATAAATTTTTCCATAATCTTTGCAAGTGGAGAGAGTATAGCTATTGGCCTATAATTGGAGAATTCAGTAGAGCTGCCTCCTTTGTAAAGTGGGATTACATAGGATATTTTCCAGATGGTGGGAATTTTAGCTTCTACTATGGTTCGTTTGATTAGTATTGAGACGGGGTAAGCAATAGCATCAGCTGATTTTTGTAGGTACTCGGCAGGGAGTTGATCAGCAGAAAGTGTAGTGGGTTTTAATTTTTTGATCAAGGTACGGATAAGTGAAGTGGTGACTGGTTGGAAGCTGAATGCGAGTAGGTTTCTAGGGGTGCTACTTTCAGGACCAGGGGAGCTAAGAGGTAGTTGGCTAGCTAGGGCTTGAATTGTCTCAATAAAGAATCAGTTAAAACTGTCAGAAACATCTTCAGGGGTTTTATCAATAGTAGCTGCAGGGATTGGGGTTGAAGTTTGTCCAGGATGTAGTAGATTATTTAAACCTGCCCAAAACTTCTGAGGGTTATTTTGATTTACTGTCTGCAAATTACAGTAGTATTGTTTTTTGTCTTGTAAAATTGATTTTTTGGTTTTGTTCCTGGATTGTCTGTATTTAATGTGATCTTGGGGGTCTTTAGAAGAACGCCATAAAGCCCATGCTTTGTTTCTAAGGGTAATTTTGAGTTTAGACTCTTTAGAAAGCCATGACCCAGTTTTTGCCTTGGTTCTCTTTGAACGAACAGATGCATGCAAATCAAGGATCTCAAGGAATTTGTTGTTAAAGTATGCTACTGCTTCCTCTAAGGGAGGTGTTTTAGAATAGACCAATTACATGAGTTTAGTTCTTGTTGGAATTTGGCAGGGTCAAAGTTTTTATTGTTTCTAACCTTTCTGGGTAAGGGTTGTTGGGAATTAATGGCTTTGTGCTTAATTACATATGTGAGAAGGTGATCGCTTAGGCTATCAAGGAGGGTACCAGAGGTGTACAGTTGGGGGTGACTATGAGTACCCTGTCAAGTATGCTTTCTTTTTGGTTGGGTTTACCTATCCTGGTAGGGGTGAATATAATTTGTGTAAATGCATGCAAGTTAATATGGGTGGTTGGGGATTCTGAGGAACAGGTGCCCCAGTCTATGTTAAAGTCTCTAAGTAGTAGTGTTTCTTGGGGGTAATGACATGATAGCCAGTGCAGGATATCTGCAAGTGTAGATATATTGTTACCTGAGGGGATGTACATACAGATATTAATGCATTTATTTTTATTAAGTTGCAATTTGGTGGCAAGAATCTCCAAGTTATTAATCTGAGGTGGTTGTATTACATCTATGGTGACATTCAACTCAGATTTATAGAGTACAGCTACCCCACCCCCCCTTCCTCGAAGCATGATCCAGCCTGTGTATGTTGTACCCAGGTGGTAACACTTCATTGTCTTTAGTGTTAGGTTTTAACCAGGTTTCAGATAAACAGAGAATCTTAGGGGAGTGGACATCCAGAAGTGCATGCAATTCATGTACCTTGTTATTAATGCTTCTAATATTGAGATGACAGACTAGGAGAGAGTTAGTTGGCCTATTAATTGTAGGTTTGTAGCTTAGATTGCAAGTAGAGGGGGTATGTGTATCTGAAGTGAGTGGGCCAGGATTGGGGTGAATATCACCACCAAGTATTAGGTTGAGTCTATACTTGGTGATGAACTTCAGGAATTTGTTTATTAGTTTGTAGTAGTATTTGGATCTAGAGCTAATGTGCCTGGGGTTGAGATGTTGATACACTGAACAAGATGTTGGATAGGATCTGGTACTGTAAATATGATTGAAGGTGGGAGGATTTACAGCTGGGGTGATAGTATGGCCTTTTGGGACCTGAAATCCCGTGAGAAACTGGTTTTCATACAAGGTAAGGAGGTATGGTGCGAACAAGAAAGGTAGTAAAGCGTATATCATTATCTGTGATTCAGCTAGTGAGTTAAGGAAGTGTTTTACCTGGTGATGCAACACCAGAAGATAGAGTGGTGAGGTAAAGGTACTGGAAGGGGGATGGGAGAATGCCAGATGAAAGCTAATAGGTGCTATTAAAATGTAGGTAGAAGAATGGGGGTGGGCCGAATTATCCCAGATGAAAGCAGATAGGATCTAGAAAGTGGGGGAGTGGCTATAGTACTATAAATTTAGAGGTACTGGTGGCAGGAGGGAATTGGGGGCAGGGAGGGGAGCGAAGAGAGCCCGAGCGTAGCTGGGCTATTGCAGTTTACAAGGTTTCCTAAGGTGTCCTAAAGCTATAAGGTAAGTATTATAACTCTTAATGTAAGAGTCAGTTTACTTAAGGGGAAGGAGGCAAACACTCAAGTAGAAAAAAGGAGCCCTATGGCTGACCAAAACATTGATTAGAAAAATTGGATGGAAGCTCCAGGGTTACAAATATTTCTAGCAAATGTCTAATAATGTGGTAACAGATGTACACAGTGTACAAACTTGAGACTTCTTTAGATTTGCAGGAGTACAAGTCTGAGAAAATATATACAAAAATAAAGATTACTGAGATGTTATAGGGCACAGTTGTAGTCTTACTAGAGAATATTAAAAAGAGACATGGTAATGTGTGATAGTTGTTGGGCTTCAGGATGCTAGGTCTGGTTTTGTGAGGCTATCCCAGATAACGGGAACACATGCAGAGCCAAGATTATTTTAAGTGGAGTTGAAGTTGATCTTTAACTTGGCAGCTGTTCCCAGTTTGCCTAAGTTAAAGAGGGCTGGTATTCCATAGCTTAGAGGGTGTCATCAACTATATGTTGTAGCTTGTTGTGGGAGTAATACAAGTTTGCTGTTTGAAAGGAGGGATTTACTGGGTGTATTTATTTGAATGAGATTTTGAAAGGATGGGCATTTACTGGTATGAAAAGTGATGTTGTGATCTACCTGAACTGAATGTAAGAGAGGTAGTTTTGTAGTTTCATCCAGTTTAATTGCTTTAGAACTGTGCAGTAATGACTTCTGGATGGAAGGTTAGCAAAATATTTGGCAACTTGATTGTAGCATGACCAAGTTTGTTTATTCAGGAGAATGAGAGGTTGGTATAGTTGCATGAAAAATAACCAAACTGTGGCTGCAGCAGCAAAAATAAACAAGAAATCTAAAATACTGCCACAGTAGACATACATGACATAAACTCTCCAGTATGCTACACCAAATGGTAGCTGCAGCATAGTGCTAAAAAGAAAATAAAGGAATATTTGGATAATAAGCATGAGTTTAGAAAGATTACTGGTAAGCAACTATTCATAAAAACAAATAATCCAAAATACTGCTCCACCAAACTGCAGCTGCAGCAGCAAAAATGAACAAAGAATCCAAAATACTGCTATTTTCTTGCATAATGGTTTTAATATTTTTAATTACAGTAGTTGTGACATACACAGTACATATTTTAAATTGTTTCAGATGGGATAAACTTTTGTACACCCCCCCCCCACACACTTTTTCTGTTTCTTACTGCATGGTGCATTTTAAAGTATTCACTAGAAAGTTGGATTTAGCAGAATTTGTTTAGAACGAATTAAGAAGAATTTCCCACAATGGTAAAGGCAATTTTGTTTCTGGTGGGTTTAAAAGAAAGTATGTTTAACCCTCCCTCCCTTCCTCCCATTATTCATTTATTTGAAGGTAAGTGTGAAAGGGAAATTTATAATCTCAATAAGGAGTGTCTTTAATAACTTAACACTTAAAGAACTTTGTGGCACAATATGATTAATGATACATCACTGTGTATAATGAAATCAGGTAAACTGGGTGGTATTGTTAATGTGAATGTTCTTGGCTACTCTAGTAGAATGTTTGAAATTTTATGTGATATGGATAAATATATACCCATTCAAAAAATGGAAATGATTTAGCTTACAAAAATATTGATTTATCCATACAGGATATTATATTGCAAGGTATGCTAACTGGTTCAGATTACAAATACCTATTCTATAATATGCCCTTTATTCCCACCAGTTTTGGGATCCCGAAGGTCCGCAAAGACATTTTAATCCTCTAATGAAGACCATTGTTGCGGCACAAGGCTCTAAAACCTACCCACTTGCTTCACTTATAGACAAAAAATTAAAGTGCTGTATTAACAAATGTCCACATAAGGGATTCATGGTACTTTTGGGAAGTATTGAACATGATTTGTATTGTGATGATTTAATTATCTTAGCTATTAATGTAGTCAACTGACTCATCTCTATTTTCCACAGTGAAGGTTTGGATTTATTTTTCTGAGGCCCTTGTATCTTGTAATTTTTTTTTAGCAACTAATGATGTAACTATTATTATGGATCTCATAAAAATAGTACAGACATACATCTCAACTCTCCAGATTTTAGCAGACTGTCCAGATTTTTGTCACATAGTGTTGGTCTGTTCCTCATAAATTGTGCGGGTTTCTGGCATTGAGGATTCAACCCACTAAATAATAACAGACATTTGAGTTTCAGACTTCTTATCATTCAGAAAATGCTTATTAACCCAACACCTTTTATTCTAACAACTTTCTAAGTTTGTAAGAGCAATATTGAACATTTGTCCCAATTTATTTGTCCCTTTGTCCAGATGTCTTGGGGTATGAGGTTGAGAGTTATGCTCACAAACAATTTTATTTTCTCTGATGGTGAGTTTTACAAACAGACCAGGGATTTAGCTATGGGGCAGTTTGTGCCCCATTTATGCTAACCTGGTCATGTTGAGTTGGAAATTTGTTTTATATATATATATATATATATATATATATATATATATGTGTGTGTGTGTGTATTATGTATGTATATACATACATATATATATATATATATATATATATATATATATATAATGTGACCTATAACCTGTACAATTCAATTGAAAAACAAACAAATCTGTTAGGAGAAAAATATAAAAAATGTGCAATAGGCTGGTTGTATAAGTGTGCATACCCTTAAACTAATATTTTGTTGAAGCACCTTTTGATTTAATTACAGCATTCTGTCTTCTTAGGTACACACCTCCCATCAATTAAAGAGATTCTGATTAACCACAAATAAAGTTCAGCTGTCCTAGTAGGATTTTCCTGACATTATAGTTGCCTGCTACAGCAAAAGCCATGGTTTGCAGAGAGCTTACAAAGCATCAAAGGGATCTCCTTGTTGAAAGGCATCAGTCAGGAGAAGGGTACAAAAAATTTCTGCAGCATTGGATATATCATGGAACACAGTGAAGACAGTTATCAAAAAGTGAAGAAAATGTGGGACAACAGTGACATTGCAAAGAGCTGGACGTCCCTCCAAAATTGATGAAAAGACAAGACGAAAAGTGGTCAGGGAGGCTGCCAGTTGATCTATAGCAACACTGAAGGAGTTGCAGGAATTTCTGGAAAGTACTGGTTGTGTACTACATGTGACAACAATCTCCTGTATTCTCCTTATGTCTGGACTAATGGGTAGGGTTGCAAGACGGAAGCCTTTTCTTATACAGAAAAACATCCAGGCCCATTTAAAATTTGCAAAGCAATACATCAAGTCTCCCAAAAGCGTGTGGGAAAATGTGTTATGGTCTGCTGAGACCAGGGTCGAACTTTTTGGCCACAATTCTAAAAGGTACGTTTGGCGCAAACACAACACTTCACATCACCAAAAGAACACCATCCCTACAGTGAAGCATGGTAGTGATAGTATCATGCTTTGGGGCTGTTTTTCTTCAGCTGGAACTGGGGCTTTAGTCAAGATGGAGGGAATTACGAACAGTTCCAAATGCCAGTCACCTTTGGCCCAAAACCTTCAGGTGTCTGCTAGAAAGCTGAAGATGAATTTCACCTTTCAACATGACAATGACCCCAAGCATACATCTAAATCAACAAAAGAATGGCTTCACCAGAAGAAAATTAAAATTTTGGAATGTCCCAGTCGGATCCCAGACTTAAATCCAATAGAAAATTTTTGGGGTGACCTGAAGAGGACTGTGCACAAGGGATGCCCTCACAGTCTGACAGATTGGAGCGCTTTTGCAAGGAAGAGTGGGCAAATATTGCCAAGTCAAGACATGCCATGCTGATAGACTCCTTCCCAAGAAGATTGAATGCTGTAATTAAATCAAAAGGTGCTTCAGCAAAATATTAGTTTAATGGTGTGCACACTTGTGCAACCAGCTTATTTTACTTTTTTATTTTTTATATTTTTTTCCCCTAACAGATTTGTTTGATTTTCAATTGAATTGTACAGGTTATAGGTTACATTAAAGGTATGAAAAGTTTTGAAATGATTTATTGTGGTCTAATTTTTTATATCACAAAAACCTGATATTTTAACAGGGGTGTGTACACTTTATATCCACTGTGTGTGTGTGTGTGTGTGTATATGTATGTATATATATATATATATATATATATATATATATATATATATATTTATATTTATATATATATATTTATATAAGAAGCCCCGTTTTTCCAGTCCATACCTTCATTTTGATAGTTACCACTCCCTACACAGAAAAAAAAGTCTAGTTAAAGGGCAATTTGTATGTCTGGCTAGAACGATTTTCAGAGTATATAACTTTTGAAAAGAATGTGACAAACTAGTAGATATGTTTTGAAACCAGAGATTATCCCTTGGATCTGAAAATAATATAACATTTGAGATGTTGGCAGGGAGACATACCACATTTGTTAAGAAAGGGCATAGACAGGAGTTTGGCCCCAAATGGTGGCTCATGTGATGAGTTTGATAGGGCTTTGGTGTTAGTTTCAACTGGATATTGGTCAGATAAAGAACGTTATTAACAAAAATGGGTGGATTTTTAAATTTGACTAAAGTTTGAATTAAATTTTTGGTGAAACATCTTGATTTGTATATAAAAGGGGTCATAATTTAAGAATTAGGTAGAGAATAAATGTCCTGAGCAAATGAATTAGGTAGAGAATAAAATGTCCTGAGCAAATGGAGGTAATTGTCCTTAGTCTGGTACCACAGTATGTGGTAATTGTAATCTGTATCAATATAAATGTGAGAGTGATTGTGTTTCCATAGCAGGCCAAAATGTAGGGCTTCCATGGGGTTGTGACTGTATGACTAGTGGTGTGTTGGCTACTTAACATTATGTGGCTATTCTAAATCCTTTTATGTGGTTAAGACAGAAAGGACAGTCAGTAAAAGGATTTATGACAACTACTACTACAATACTAGGAAAGGGTATAACAAGAACACTTTATTTAAACATACTTTGGTTTGTCCCAACTATGGGAAATTCATGTTCACAATATTAGAGGTGGTCATGAGAAACCCAAGGGGTGATCTATGGAAAACTTAATATAAAAACTGAAGTGACAACTTAGGATAAATGTAGCAGTAGCAATGGCACGTGGGCTGTATTAGAATATCTCAATTAGTAGTGTGCTTAGGTTCATAGGTTAGTACTAGGCTAACTGCCCTTGCGAGCCATTTTAAGCCTAGCCAGCTATCCCCTGTGAGATTCAAACCCTGTACATTGTGTTTGTAAGGCAAACACCTTAACCATTCAGCCACCCTCCCAACCCCATTCTGTATTAGAATATCTCAATTAGTAGTGTGCTCAAGCTTCATTCTGCCAAATTGAATACTACTCTGTGGGCTGTGTGTTGGAAAATTATGATTATTTTTTTTTACTTTTATACATTCTGGTTTATATTTATTTTTAAATTATTCATATATTCATGTAGGAGATGATTATTCATAAAGTTTGAAAAATATTTTAGATCAGTACATTCTACTATACTATGATCCTTCACATTTCATAGTGTATCATACACTTTTTGTATGCACTCTGTATTTTATATTTAAGTATTCATTGCTTCATATTTCATTTTGTTTTTAACACAAGGGCATATTTTTTTTCTTTTGTAATGTATGTTTGTCTTTAAAATTTTGATTAATAGTTGTACATCTACTATTCTTTACCAAAATTTTCATCTGAAATACATAATATGCAGAATATGGAAGCTGAACCTGTGACATTTGTTTGTATTTTAATATGTACCCTGACTATTATACACGTTTGGTCACATGACATAGTGATGCTTGTATTTAAACCTGTTGTGAGTTTTTACTTGTACTTATGAAGTCCATTTATAGATAATGGATGAAGGCAGTGAAGGTTTTGTCTATAATAAAATGGTCAAGTTTTCACCTAACCAGGTTTCTTGTTTTATTACTTTTATATGATAAATGGTGGAGTGCTCTGGAGAGTTTACATCATACATAGCAACAGGAAGCGTATAGGAGGGTTGGTAGTAAGTAGTCCATAGTTTTTCTACTGGTGTCTGTCAGGTAAAGTTTCATTCTGTGGAAATTTGTTTTCTATTTTTTTATTTTTTAATGAAAGATTGTATGTGATGATCAAGTAAATTCAAGTTTGTCATCTGTGATGACTCCTAGTAGTTTAACATGATGGATTACTTTGATTACAGCTCTTTTGGATGAAGCATTAGTGAATAGGAGATAGTACCGGAGTGATTTTTAAGGGTGAACAGCATCAGTTTGGCTTTGTTGGGGTTGAGTAGCAGGTGAGCATCTCCTAACCATAATTCAGTGTTTGAGAATGCTTTTTTAGTTTTTTTTTTTAGTTCTGTGATAGAGTTATCTGCATATTTGACAGTAGTAGCAGGTAGACATAATGAGTTTAGGTCACAATGAATATAATGAATAGAAGTAGACCCAATAAGGATCCTTATATCACACTTACAGAGACTCCGAGGAAGGTAGAATATTGATTTTGCCACTAAACAGATTGAGACCTGTTACTTTGCTATGAAACCTTGCAGTGGTGGGTATGGAGAGATTGAATTTGACCAGTTTGTCTTGGAATCTTCACATTTCTGGTGTGAAATAATATCAAAGGCTTTGAATAGATCAGAGAAAGTATCAGGCACCAACTTCTCTGCATCCCTATCAAGACTGCATATAGTTTTGTTTTACTCCATCAATGTCATGAATATTTAATGTGGCTTTGTTTCAGCAAAACTTCACTTTCATGTTGTCATGTATTTCTAGTACCTGAAACTTAAACTGGGAGCCATGACTAAATCAGTAGGGCGTTTGCATAAGTATTCAAAAGAGTAGAAGGAAGACTTCATAAGCTACTGGTTTGACTGATTATATTATATTGTTTGATTCTGCCTCTGTAATGGACTTTTGTAGGTGGAGAGTTGAAGTGTAAACAATATGCTCATAACTTCGTTAAATACTAACTTGCTGCTGGACTTCGACAGTTAACCAACCCCTGCTTTTAGTCTCCTGATAGCTTGAAGCAAGTCTGTCACTGGAAATAAGCATCAGCTTAACTTTTAGTGGAAAAACTGCAAGAGTTGAAGACAGCAGGATGTTAGCGATGACCTTGATTACTGTTTGTTTGTGTCTGTTATTGTGCATGCATGGATGTGTACAAACTGAAGAAAGTACAGTGTGTTTTTTGTTTCCGTTTGAACAATCCATGGGGTTTAAGAGCATCCAGGACAAACTGTAGTTATTCCAGCTGCAGCTTCTGTCTTTTCAGTGAAAAGCATGTACTGAAAGACTTTATTCTGCAGTTCTGTGCCAGAAACATAAACTACAACTATTAATTAAATGGCCAGCAGACACTTAAATTGTTCCCTGGGTATTTATTCTGGTAAAAACCTGTTTGTAGTATGTAGGATTTAAATAACTATTTCTCCTGTTTGTACTGGAAAACATCTGCTTTTGTTCTATTTCTCCTTTTCTTCAATGTCATTTATTGATTTAGTGTGCCCCACATAAGTTGCAACATTTTTTCCAGTACGATTCTATTGGGGCTTTCCATTGTTGTAGCAGGGATGGAATGCAGATCATGTTAACTTTCTTATGACCAAAGATACATTGTTGCATTCATATTTCTGAAGTGAATTCATGAGCTTGTGCTGTATTGTGATGATCTTTGTTGATCTAACAAAAACTGTCACGTTACATTTCATATTTCCATTTTCCTTTTCATAGATTTAGCAGACATTTATCTCTAGAGCATTACTCATGTCACCTACTGGGGACTGGCCAAGTACTTCAGATCTAGCATGTTAATATAAATCCCTCATTGGGCCCTCTTCAGTGGAAGCTTCCTCTTAGTTTGTAGAAGCATGTCGTGTATGTTCTAGGACTAGAAGTGTATTGGTACTTTTCCGTTATCAGGGCAACACTGTAAACTCTAATAAATGAATAATGGTGTTACTGAAGGTGGGAAAAAGCTGAACTGCGTTTCTCTTACTGTTAAAGAATAAACTTCCCGAAGGATAAGATCACTTACATGGTTCTGAATGAAGACATAAGCTTTCCTGGGAAATGACAGATTAGTAATGGAAAGTAACAATGTTTATTTATTAATCATAGTCTGCGCAGCTTTTCCGTGGAATAGTTGGTTATCTACCTCTTTTTTAGGCAGAAGGTTTTTCAAACGTTACAAAGAAATCAACATATTAACAGTCAGATTTCACCGAACAGTGTACATTGTGATGATTTTTGTTAGTTTTTTTTTTGTTTGTTTTACGCATGCCTCCCAACTGCCTAGAAATACAGAATGTCCACTTTTCGCCTTATATTTTGGTCTGTTCCTAATAACATTTGTGGCACTTAATTAAATACTACAGTAGTTTGTAGACATCATATCCTTCAGCAAATGCATGCTAATGCAAACTTTATCATTCTGGTAACTTTATAAGTGTATAGGAGCAACATTTAACCATGTCATATGTGTATTAATCTCTGCAGTTATAGTATACTTACTGTACGTAAGTTATTTCTCACTTGGCATGAATTGTTAAGGCAGAACCGTAGTCGTACGTATGCGTGCTGCTGTCATAACGTTTAAAAACACTATGTCAGCCCAGGGCACGTTTCTCAATCAATCAGGGACACAACAGAATCAAGAAGAAATCCAAAGAAAATCATGGACACTTAAAATATTAATACTGTTAACACATGACAATGGCAGCATAAGCGAATGTAAACTGATCTACACTTGCTGAAGTAAAATAAGTCTATAATTCTTATTGTCAAAAACAAAAAAATGTTGTTTTCCAATGTTGGGCTGAATAAGCGAATGTGAACTGATAAACATTTGCTGAAATAAAATAAATCTATAATTCTTATTGTCAAAAAAAAAAATGCTGTTTTCCGATGTTGGGCTGATTACAGAAACCACAAAACCGCTCATTAACAGTGTTGCCCTGATAACAGAAAAGTACCTGTATATCTAAGGCATCTCTGCTTAAAAATGCTTGTAGGCTTTGGTTCTCTTCTTGTGTTTTAATAATTCTTCATGGCAAGTAGTAGTTTAACTCAGGAGTTGCTGCAATAGTCTTGAGTGTTGACTTGCATCTTTTTACAGGTGTCTTTTGAAATGTTGAGACGTAGTATAACTCCTGCTGCAGTCTTAGGGGAGACAATAAAGTTGCACTTGCTGTGAACAGGAGCTAGTTAGGGTTTTTTTTTTTTTTTTTTGCCATTTAAGGCTGTGGTGATCCCTATGATCTGTAAAGAATATGAAGTGATGTACACTTATTAACATCATTTTGACTGGGTTAGTATTGCACAAAGAGTTCACGGCCACCACGGGAGGGGGACGTTACTTAAGTCTAAGTAAAGTTGTGACATAAGCACATAGTAGATTTCACAGACTTTATTCCATGTAGAAATTCATTTTAAGACTAAAGTACAACCTTTCTCTAGTATGATTTGCTCATTTTGCACTTGTAATAGAAGTGGCTATTATTTTGCCTGTTTTCTAAAGAATAGTAGACCTGGTCAGGATGTAAAGGTTAGATATTCCTGGAGCAAGCAGACCCCTGTGGCAGATGAGCATTTTCTTTACCACTTTCTGGTCAAAAAAAAAAAAAAAAAGAAAAGGCAATGCGTTTACAGTTTTTGAAAAGTACACTAAATGTCATAGACAAAAAAAGACTTATTTTATTCTATATGCTATTTGTTAACCAAATAGGTTGAGTGGTACAAGATCTTTTTCAACCACAAGGCAGATACAAAACAGTGCAAAATGTACAATAAGAGGCAATTATTAGTCATTGATTCATTATCTCTGTGACCGTGACTGAACTATAGTCTGAAAGAAATATATTCTCAACATATACAACTGAAGTCTTGTTTAGCAGAGTAGAAACTCTGTTCTTTGCTGTCAGAAAGGGGGTTTATAGGTCATAAAGAGCATTCTTCACGTGATGGACCCTGTTTTCACAAAACCTCACCAAGTCGACATGGATATTATATATAGACTATATTTTATATAGCCTATATTATAGAGAATGGTAAGTTGAAAAGACAGCTGAGTGCACTGACCACAGCATAAAAAAGTGCCCAGTCCTGGTGTACACATTGGCTCCAGGACCGGAAAAAAAAAGGTACTACATAATCCTAAGGATACAGAAACATTCCTATAAAAGAGGGTTAGGCCAAGCTTAGGGGGAATATGCCACCCCCCACCCCCTTGTAGAAGGAGGAAGTAGTCCTCAAAAGTGACAGGCCAAAAAAAAAACATAAAGATGACAAAGTGGGCTATTGAGGATAAGGAAAAAATTATGTATCGTTACATAGACGACCAGAATCTCCAGACATAGGTATCCAGAAAGATTAATAGAGAAATTAGAAGAAAGAAAAATACTTGCACAAGAAAAACAGCTGCCAAATGCTTCAAATAAAAATGTATATTCAGTAATTTAACAGATATATGGAAAACATTACATAGACAAAGGAACTTCGGGCTGTCTGGAAAAAGAAATCACAGTGGAAGTGTGATAATATAAAGAAATCCAGTGATTTTTGAAAGGTATAAAAAAGAAACATGGACACAGGAAAGAAAAAGAAGTCTGATATGCTGCAATATTTATACAAAGGAGAAAGCCAAACTAATCAATACAAAAGGTTTTAAAGATATTTGAAGAGAAATACAGGCAAAGACACCCAGATATGGAACATTTCACAGTACAAAAAAGTAAGGACTCAAAGGGGGAATGTAGAAAAGAGGATTCATAAGGTAGAAGTGAAACAAAAAGAAACTGAAGTTGTGGATTATCTACAAAGTGTAGGATTTGGTGTGGAGAATCCAACACAGGCAATGTTGTAGCATGATGGAATTATGGGTCCCCAGATTTAGGAGCAGCAGGTGGGGCAGGAGGCATCTGAAGATTTGCAGCATGATAATGCTCTGGAGTCTTCTGTAGGAGACCAGTATAAAAGTCCAGTTGAAGTTATACAGAAAGGGAAAGAGCAGGAAACAGTGGAACTCTGACATGGGTAATGTTGCGGAGTGATGCCACCAAAGGGTTCCCATATGAAACAGCAGCAGATTAAGCAGGATGCATCTGAAGATGGCAGGTCACAGGTAGATTTTCTGGAATTTTCTGTAGAATACTCCCAGGAAACAACAGAAGACAAAAGAAGACTGTGTCAGTCCTGAATAAAATGATTTAAGGGAAGACCTGATTGATACAGTGCAGATGACTAGACATATTAAGATAGATTAAACAAACAGATTACAAGAAAGTAAGACAACATGTGAGAAGACTGGTAAAACAAATGAACATAGTAATCAAGAATATTAAAAGAAATGCATGTGTTGTAACAGAAATAAATAAAATATATTACTGTGTAGCTAATCTAATAATGGATAAAGTTATCACAAAAACGTAGAGTAACACAGATAGGGAAGGGAACAATTAAAATGCCATTGTGGAAGCATCAAATAGAGAACTATAAATCAATTAAGACAAGAAGTATCACTATTAGAAGAACATAGAAAAGGGAACAGATCATACCTTTCAACTGTACAGATGTTTGCAGAATGCCCAGATTTTTGGCTCATATTTTTGACCTGTTCCTCATAAAATGTGTGGTTTTCTGGCAAATCACTGGAATAATCTGATAACTGAAATCACTAAATAATGACATACATTTAAATTTCTGACTTCAAATCTTTCAGAAAATGTATGCCAAGACAAACTCTGTTAGTTTAACAATGTTCTAAGTTTATAAGAGCAATATTTAAAATATGTCCCTATTTTTGGGCCTTTGTCCCACCGTTTTGTTGGACTTTGTCCAGATTTCTTGCACTAAGAGGTTGAGAGGTATGGAACAGATCATCCAAAATGCTTAGAAAGACAAACACGGTAAAAGCAACACACAGCATCAATACAGACCAAGATTTATTATATACTATTGCCAGTAATAAACTAAAAATGTAGGCACGGGCTGAAAAATCTTAAAAGGTATGCAGATAAATATAAAGGAAAAGTACACAATAAGCAAGTCAGTCATGATTCAAAAAAATCTTTGTAGAGAATTTGGAAGAACAAAGGAATAGAAACAACACCATAAAAGAAATGGGCACATTTTGCAGAGGTATTTATGAACACCCCGTTGAACGTAACAAAGATGCTGAATGGATGGAAGAATTAAAAGAAACCATAAGGAGCTCTAATGTAAAGGCTGTGACATGGGATGAAGTAATGCCCAGAGAAATTGTGACAAATTTAAGAAAAGCTCCTAAATGGACAACCCCAAGCCCAGATGCAGTACTTAATTTCCAGCTAAAAGCATTAACATCTTTACATAAAGCTGTAGCCTTGAGTAAGAATTACTTGTGCATCCCAAACAGACACCAACCTGGTTAACAGGAAAAATGATATTCCCCTTTAAGGTAAATCTGCAAACTTTCCTAAGACTATAGACTTAATACTGGAACTGATGCAGACAGAGCTTTTAGTCAATTAAAAAAAATCAGTTATGACAATATAACAAAATGGAAACAAAAGAAAGTCATATGGAACAAAGGATCATTTATTTTAAAAGCTATAACAGAAAATTGTGTAAAAAGGAGAAGAATTGTAAGTATGGCATGAATAGATTACAAAAAATGTAAGATACTCCTACATTGGTCAATTACATTATAGTGACCATGAAACAGTGGCCAGGTGAGCAGTGACAAAGGGCAAATTATTATCCCAGGGATAAAAATTAAAAGGGGGATATTTAAGGGTGATTATTTTTAACCGCTACAGTTTTGTCTTGCCCTTAACCCGTTAAGCTGTTTACTTAACAAATTAGGCAATAAATACATTTTTGACTTCCAGAAAACAGCCTTGTTTAAATATCTCATCTACTTTTTTTTGGATGACACAAAATTGTGTAGTTCATCAGGCAGGTAAGGAGTTAACAGTACAACTACAAACAGTTAAAACTTTCACAGATGATACAAGTATGATATTTGGTCTTGATAAATGTGCAAAAGCAACATTTAAAACAGGAAAGCTGTAGTACCATGAACATATCAACCTGGGACAGGAATATGATGTAAAGGAACTTGAGCAATTGGGCGTATATAAATATTTGGGAATAGATGAAGGATCAGTAATAAAACATGAACAAATGCAAATAAAGTCCAGTAAGAAATACTTCAGAAGACTAAAACTGATATTGAGAACTGCCATGACATCTAGGAATGAAGTCCAGGCTATTAATCCATTTGCCCTTTTTGTATTAACCTACAGTTTTGGGGTGATTGACAGTCCTCAAAAAGTACTGGATTTATTAGACACAAAAACAGGAAAAATGTTCTATGCTTATCAAATTAAATGTAAAAATAATTGTATACTAAGATTATATATTGCTTGCGCTGAAGGAGGTATGGGCCTATTCAAAACTATTACATGTATAAATCTGCAGTCGTGGGACTGAATACATATCTGCTGACCTTATCAGATCCAAACATTTTTAAAACATAAGGAGAAGTCCAAGAGGACATCTTTACTTAGTTTAGCAAAAGCATTTAGGTGTCAAGTGGGAATGTAAATTAAACCATAAATAGACAAAAATTTGACAGCAACTGAATGCGCCAAAAAACAAAAGAATATAAGAAGGATCAGATGAGAAGGAAACAAAATTGGAACAGAAATAAATATAGTGGCATGTACAGAGAGATTTTATGGAACAACCTCATGTTGACCAAGGTTTGCCGCAGGAATGGTTAAGGAGAGTTGAATTGAAATCAAAAGATGAAAGGCTAATGGTGGTGGTCCAGGTTAGTGGACTACATAAATGTTATTTTACAAAATCCGTTGAAAAGTTGTGAGAAACAAATTCAGGTTCTGTAAAATAAATAAATAAACGTGATTCATTTGCACATCTTGTTGCAGGGTATGATTTACTCATGGTGAGGTTCTATATACTGAAAGGCAGAATAATGTTTTGCATTGGGGATTGTGCTAACACTACAGGATAGAAGTAGCTGAGAAGTATTGGAAATGTCAACAACAAAGCATTACAGATAATGGGGAAGTGTATTTTACATGGGATCACCCATTATCCACAGTTCAAAAAAATAGATATGAGAAAACCAGATATAGTAGTTCATAAAAAAGGCAAAAGTAGCATTGACTATAGCTGGCCCATCTAGCGCCCAGTGCTGGCCAATGATGTAGTGCCCCCTCCCCAGCTCTGCATGCTTGAATTGCAAAAAAAAACAAAAAAAAAACACTTTACTGTATTAAGCCTGTTGCTACATTGTTAATTACATTGAGATCTACACCACCCAAGCTTTTCTTTGAAGAGGAAAAAAAAAGAAAAGTACTTTAATGTGTTAAACTGATTGCTGAATTGTAGCATAGACTTATTCCAGTCAGATTCATTCCCCCCTACCCCCAGCTCATCCATTGAACAGCAAAAAAAAAAAAACACTGTATATACAGGAGGCTGTGAATTGCCTTTTTGTACCAGTATTTAAAAATGCTGATACAGAAAGAATGCAGGAACTGCTCTTCCTGATCGTGCCCCCTAATACCTGGGACAGCTGCCTCCCTTACTCCCACCCTTGCTATGCTACTGCACCCAGTGATTACACTGTCTTGTATACAGAGAGGTGCAAAGTCATTAAATATCAGGATCTGCAGGTAGAAATGAGAACAATGTGAAAAAAGGATACCCAGACAGTTCCAGTGGTAGTAGGCACAATGGGTCTAATAAAACAAAGAATTAACAGTTGTACTAGGATATGTTACCAACACATGAATCACAAAAGACAATCTGGGCACATTGCAGGTGATGAGAACAACACTCTTGGCTAATATCAAAGTCTGAAACAATACTAATTTCAAGAAGTCTAATCATACCCTGACTTAAGAAGGGGGTCTATTCCTACCATGGTATTAGAAACCTAAAGTACTTACAGAAGTTGAACAGAAGAAAGCACTGTTTGCTAACATTAAAGACTGAAATAGTAATTTTATGAACTGTAGTCATATCCTAACTTAGGAATGGGATCCATTCCCGTTAATGGTATTAGAAACCCAAAACACTTGGAGAAATTAAACTGGAAAGTCATATGGAGCACAGGCTAATCTATTGTTAAAAAAGCCATAATAGAGAGCTGTAAGAAGGGGGAGAATCTAATAATGGCAAGGATAGATTACAAAATAGCATTTGACAACAACGCACATTCATGGGTAATGGAATGCTTACAAATTTAAAAGATACACCCTACATTGATCAGTTACATTGCAGAGACTGTGAAACGATGGCAACTCATTTTGCAGCTAATCCATGACAAAAGCAATTATCCCGTGGTTAAAAATGAAAAGGGAAGGGTATACCAGGGTGATTTTTTGTCACTGCTGATCTGTTTTACCCTTAACCCATACATTTTTTTTTACTTAGTAGATTGCATTATGGTTAGTTTAATTTCCAGTAGCCTACCTTGTTTAAAGGCATCCCATCTACTTTTTGTAGATGATTTAGATGAGGATTTCAAAGCACAAATACAAATGGTTGAAACTTCCTCAGATGTAAGAATGACATTTGGTCTTGATAAATGTGCAAAAGCAACAATTATGAAAGGAAAGCTGCAGCACCAATAAAGTAGCAATCTGCAACAGGAATGTAATATAAAGAAACTTGAGCAGGAAGGTGTGTGTAAATGTTTGGGAATACATGAAGGTTCTCCAGTAAAACATGAACAATAACAAAACTTAGGAACACTTCAGAAGAGTATTTTAAACTGCCTTGACATGTAGGAATAAGGTCCAAGTTATAAATAAATTTACTCTTCCTTTTCTAAATTACAGCTTTGGTGTGATTATTTGGCTCCAAAATGTATTGGATCAATTGGGAAAAAAACAAGAAAATGCTCCATTCTTCTCAAATGCTCTGAAAGAGAAGTGGACCTCCTTGAAATTGACATGTATAGATCTGCAGTCGTGGGACTGCACACACATTTGCTGACCTCATCAGATCTAAACATAATGAAACTTCTAAAGTACAAAGAGAGGTAAGAGATGCCATATTTGCTTAGTTTAGCAGAAGCATTTTGGAACACAATGGAAATATAATTTAAACCAGAAGCAGACAAAAGTTAAACAACAACTGAAAATGCAAAAAACAGAAAGAAATATTATAAAGAAAAGGACCAGAATAAAAGGAAAGAAAATTGGAACAGTCCACAAATATAGTAGCAAGTATAGAGAACTTCTGTAACAACCACATGTTGACCAAGATTTGACATAGGAGTGGTTAAGGAGCGGAAAAGTGAAACCAAAAGATGAAAGGCTGATAATGGCAGTCCAAGATAGTGGGGTACCATACATGATGGTTTACAAAGTCCTTTGAAAATGTGTGGGGAAACGGACAAATGCAAGTTATGTAAAACAGAGCTAGAAACAGTTGCATATCTGGTTGCTGGTAGTGAAACACTCATGGCTGAGGGTCAGTATACTGAAAGGCACAATAATGTGGCAAGACTATTGCACCAGGGATTTTACAACAAACATAGTATAGAAGTTGCTGAGAATCATTGGGAACATGAACCACAAGGCATCATCAACAATGATGAAGTTAATATTATATGGGACCACCCATTACCAACAGTTCAAAAAAACAGATGCAAGAAAATCAGATGTAATACCCCAATAAAAAAGACAAATGTAGCATCGTTCACTGAAATTGCCACACCCAATTATTGTAGTGTCTTATGTACGGAATGTGACAAAGTGGTAAAATACCAGGATTTGCAAGCAAAAATGAAAGCATTGCAGAAAAGATATCTAGGCAGCTCCCACAATTTTAGGAGCAACATGACTAATAAAAAAAGAATTTACTGTCTTACTTAAGTATGCTACCAGTACATGTAGCCCCATGTGAACTGCAGAAGGAGGCAAGGCTGGGTACATTGTGGATGCTGAGAAGAGCACTTTGACTAACATCAAAGACTTGAAACAGTACTAATTTTATGAACTAGGAATGTTAGGTTGTCAATCTCGCCTTCATTCTTGCTGGATGGGTTCAGAGCCGAACCTCGGCTCCGACTCGGCCAATACTAAAGCTCGAGAGCTAATTCCACTGGCTCGAGGCTCCCCTATATCCCACAATGCTAGGCGGTAACTACCCAGATCTCGTTTGCCGCTTAGCTGACGAGGTGCTTCTTCTACCGGCTCTGGCAGGTTAGTAAGTTTTTTAATTAGAAACTTCTATTTCAACCCTTAATTTTTCTTCCTGTTACCATATTTTTATTTATAGTTTTTCAGTAGTTTAAATCGGGTTCCCCTCGAGTGTCTCCAACCCCTTTTTATTCCCTTCTTAACTTTAGGCCTTTGGCCCTCTCCCTCCTTCCTCTAGTCCTTCAGTGTGACTGAATTTTTATTTTTTGCTTAAGGGTGTGTTTGTGTTTGTGTTTGTGTGTTGTGCTTGTGTTTTGCCCTAAGTTAGGATGTCTAAAGACTCCAAGGTCTCAGGCTTCAAGAAGTGTGATTCGTGCTGTCAGAAAATGTCTCTGACAGACGGTCACACTTCTTGTGTATATTGCCTGGGACCTTTGCACCTGCAGGACTCGTGCTGTATGCCATGCATTCAGCCCTAGAGTCCTGCAGGAACGCAAAAATAAATTGATTTTACGTGGATTGTTAAAGCCTGAAGGCCACCCTACTCAGTCTGTGTCAGGGAAGCCTTCTAAGACCTCCAGACCGTCGGCTCCAGTTTCTGAGCCATCCCCTGGAAGCATTAGATCGGCTTCAACATCGGCTCCGGCTGGAGCCAATGTTTCCAAATCTCATACTATCACCTCGGCTCCGGCTGGAGCCGAGGTTGACAAGACTCAGTCGGCTCCGATAGGCTTATCGAAGCCACCTGCTAAGAAGAGGTCTAGGTCTCCTTCCATCGGCTCCATCCATTCGGCGCCGGGGTCTCCCCTTCTATCAGAATGGAGCCATAGGTCTCACTCCTCTCGGTCCTCCAGGCTGTCCGACCATGATTTACAAAGGGTAGTGAGTAGACTTCTCAAGTCCAAGGCAATGGCCCAAATGCTGCATAGCCCTACTCAACAGTCAGTGGCTATTTCCATCCCTGATTTTATTCCTCCTCCGACTCCTTTGAGTTCGGAGCCGGGGCTCATCGGAGCTGTGGCTGTCGGTGCTTCGGAGCCGATACCTTCCCTTTCGGCTCCGTTGTCTGCTCCGATTTCCTCATTGGAGGGATCTCGGCGCCGGGCTTCCCTCGTCGGCTCCGAGGGGGCGAGTGGCATCGGACCCTTGTCCGACCCCGTTCTCCCTCTCGGAGCGTCGGCGCTGGTGAGTTCGGCTCTGACATCGGCCTCGGAGCCGTCCCTGTCGGTGCCGGGGGGGTCCTTGTCTCCTCAGAGCAGGGACCTCCGGCCTTGCCTGATAGGGGCGCCTTCGAGGTCATGCGGAGTGTGCTAGACCCAGTGTCTACCCCACAGTCGGCTCCGTCAGCTCCTCCCTCTTCAGTGCCTGCGGTGATTTCTACCCATCCCCTTGTATCAGACCGCAGAGAACCAGCTCCTCAGGTTTCCCCATTGGGAATTTCCTCCTCTTCCGAGGCCTCTCCTGATCCGGTAGGAGAACCCCCTCGGAAGAGACAGTGCAAGAGGAAGCACATTGACTCCCCTGAGTCTATCACCTCTGACACTGACTTGGAGGAATCTGAAGGTTCCCCTCGGTCCCCCTCTGAGGATGTCTCCTTTGCTGACATCCTTGAAATCCTCAAACAGAGGGGGAGCTGGCCTGCCCTTAACCCTTCAGAGGACGAGTCAGTTTACCTTGAGGCATTTGGTTTTCGCCCTTCCACCTCCTGGGTGTCCCCTCCCTTTGACCCCCTTATGGAAGTGGTGGCAAGAAAGGCTTGGACGGCCCCTGATTCAGTGGAACCTACCCAAGGAGGCCCTCAAAATTTATTGCTGCCCCTAAAGACAAAGACTTTCTATCAAAAGGTGTCTCTGTTGATGCCATGGTGGTGGCCGCAACCACTAAGAAGGAGTTAGCCGATCCTTCGGTACCTGTCCATCCTCCTAATAAGGAGTCTAGGACTATGGACAGGTACGGTAAGCGGATGTTTTCCTTAGCGACCTTCTCAATGCGGTCGCTGAACTACTTGTATCACTTCACCCGTCTCCAGAGAGATTTGCTCAAAGATATGGGTGAGGCTATACAGGATCCAACAGCTGAGGGGTTCCAAGACAAAATGAACTCCCAGTTGGCAACCCTGAATTCGATTGTTAACTCCTCCATGTGGCTTATCTCATATGTTGCTGATGGAGCGAGTAGGGCCGCAGGCACAGGTGTAGCTTTACGACGTCACGCCTGGATGCAGCTTTGCAATTTTGCGGACCCTTTCAAGGCATCCTTTACCAATTCCCCCTTTGATGGCTCAACATTGTTTGGTCCTCAGGTGAAGGATACATTGACTAGGTGCGAGGTGGAAGGTAAGACTCTCTCTGCCATGGGAGTCCGTTTTTCTACTCCTTCTAGACCTTATCCAAAAGGTCAGAGGGGAGGAAAAATGTGGTTCCGCAAGCCTCAGGGAGTCTCATCTGACGCACAAGGTCGATTCCCCTCTAGAGGCAGAGGGGGGAATAACAACAGACGCCGCCCTAGAGGCAGAGGAGGTCTGCAAAACCAGGGTAGCAGAGAAACTTTTTCTGACAAACCCTTTCAGCATCCCTGAGGAGCTGCCCGGCTGTCCACCTTCGGGGGAAGATTATCACTGTACCCAAAAGCCTGGCTTTCCCACAACCAAGACAAATGGGTACAGTCAATCATATCCGAGGGTTACAAAATTCCCTTTATTCACACCCCTTCCCAACCCAAAGGATCCCTTCCAGACGTTCCACCCAGTCTAAGGGAACAAGCAGCACTAGAAATATCAAAGCTGCTATCAAAAAGAGCTATCCAATCAGTCCCAGCAGACCAGCAAGGATCCGGAATCTACTCCAAATTCTTTTGGGTACCAAAAAAAACAGGGGGCTGGAGACCTATACTGGATCTCAACAAGTTAAACAATTATATCAAAAAAACAAAATTCCGGATGGTCACGCTACAGTCCATTCTACCCTTCTTGGGTCAGGACAATTGGATGTGCTCTATAGACCTTCAGGATGTGTACTACCATATCAAAATGCACAGACGCTCCAGGAGGTTTCTCCGCTTCAGGCTGGGAGCCAGTCACTACCAGTTCAGAGCCCTGCCCTTTGGTCTCACTACAGCCCCCCGAGTGTTTACCAAATGCATGGCAGTGGTCGTGGCTCACTTGAGACGTCAAGGATTCCAGGTGTTTCCATATTTAGACGACTGGCTCCTTACTGCCACCACCAGACATCAACTGCTTCTAGCCAGAGACTACACCATCCAAACTTGCCAAGCTCTAGGCATCTCAATAAATTTCGAAAAATCTGCCTTGTCGCCTTGTCAATCTATTACCTTTATAGGTGCCACCTTAGACACACTCAATCTTTCCGCAAGACTTACAGAGCAAAGAGTGTTAGATGTCCGCAAACAAGTTTACCTTCTACTACAATGCAACAAGGTCAAAGCCAGGGTAGTCTTAAAGGTATTAGGACTCATGGCAGCTACTATCACCCTTTTCCCCTTAGCTCGTTTCCACATGAGGATCCTCCAATGGATGCTGTTTACTCAATGGTCCTTCCAACAGCTCCCGATGTCTCACATCATATTAATAACTCAATCATGCAAAAATCACCTGTCTTAGTGGATCACATCACCTCAAGTTCTCCAAGGCAGACCTTTCGTCGTCCCCCCCCAGTCGCCACGGTGACAACGGATGCCTCCCTGATCGGGTGGGGAGGGGCATTATCAGGGCAGGACAGTCCAGGGCACGTGGCAGCCTTTCAAGTGCCACTTGCACATAAATGTCTTAGAGATGAGAGCAGTGCTTTTAGCGTTGCAAGCTCTTCAGGACTCTCTTCCCACGGGGACTATTGCAATTCAGACGGACAACATGTCTGTAGTGTGGTACATCAACAAACAGGGCGGAACCAGATCCTACCCCTTATGTCGAGAGGCACTCAGACTTTGGCAGTGGGGGCGATTTCTTCTCAGCGTTTTCTGATAGCAACGCACATTCCCGGGAAGTCCAACGTGATTGCGGACAAATTGAGCAGGGCCATTCTGATGCCCCACGAGTGGTCTCTGAAGAAATCAGTGCTGGAAGAAGTCTTCCAAAGATGGGGCCAGCCTTGCTGCGATCTTTTTGCTACTCCCCAAAACAGCAAGTGTCACGACTTCTTCACTCTCTTCCCGTTACCATGCCATCCCACCAGAGACGCTCTAGTCCACGATTGGCCCCGGGGACTTCTGAATGCTTTTCCCCCTTTTCCACTGATATCTCAATTAATTCAGAAAGCTATTGCCTTGAGAGTTGCAATGATCCTCATTGCCCCTTACTGGCCTCGACAGATATGGTTTCCGTTCCTCCATCATTACCTATTGGAGCAGCCTTGGCATCTGGACCCGGTGCCAGATCTGTTGACCCACCAGTCGGGCCAGCTGCACCACTCCCTTCATTCTCTCAACCTCACAGCGTGGTTCTCCAATTCCTACCTTAGCCAGGCATCCTTTAATCACTCATTCGGTCCGCAACATCCTGATAGCCTCTCACAAATCTTCTACCAGGAAGATTTATAATAGTAAATGGAAACGTTTTTCCTTCTGGGCAGCATCAAAGAATATAGACCCTTTCACTGCACCTATTCAGTCTATCCTAGACTTTCTGGCAGAGCTCTTCCATTTAGGCTCTTCTTCATCTACCATTAGAGTACAACTAGCTGCCATATCTAATTTTTCATGTAGGAGTCTCAGACTCCAGTATCATGTCCCATAAGCTTTGCAAAGCCTTTTTAAGAGGTATTTTTCTGCTCAAGCCCCCAATCAAAGATCCCCCACCTCAATGGGACTTGAATTTGGTTCTGGCATCCTTGATCCTCCACCCCTTCGAACCAGCGGCTTCATGCCCTCTTAAGCTGCTCTCATGGAAAACACTTTTTCTAGTAGCCATAACTTCAGCTAGAAGGGTATCTGAACTTCATGCTCTGTGCAGTCGTCCTCCTTATTTAGTTTTCCACAAAGATAGGGTGTCCCTCCGGACTAATCCGTCCTTCCTACCTAAAGTTTCCTCTGAGACAAATCTGAACCAAACGATTGATCTCCTAGTTTTTTTCCCTGACTATTCCAACAGATCGGAACAAAAGTTACATTTTCTAGATGTTCACCGCCAACTTAGATCTTATTTAGACAGGACTAAACAGTTCAGGAAATCTGATCAACTATTCCTGTCTTATGCGGAAGGGAAATTGGGCCTTCCAGTTACTAAGGTGTCCCTTTCAAGATGGCTTACCTCTATAATTACCTTCATCTATGAAATCAGACATCAAAAACTGCCTTCAAGACCTAGAGCTCATTCATCTAGGGCATTAGCTACATCTGTAGCTTTTCAGGACAGGCTGCCTATAGATTCCATTTGTGCAGCAGCCACTTGGGCTTCTCCTCATACCTTCATTTCACATTACAAATTGGATATGGCCTCCAGAAACCGTGCCAGCTTTGGTTCCACTGTTCCCAAGAGTCTGTTCCGATAGGCCACCCGGAATAAGGTGCTAGGGATGCGGTCCCATCCAGCAAGAATGAAGGCGAGATTGACAACTTAACATTAAGAAGTTATGTACCTACCATAACGTTCCATGTTAGTTGTCTTCTTCTCGCCTTCTTTCTTGCATCCCATCCTCCTTCCCCCTAGCCTGGACAGACTGATAGGAAATTTTGGGATCTTCCTTTGGAGTTTCCTTCCCACATGTTCTACCACCTCTATTCCCCCTTTTATGTTTGTGTAGCTTACATTCAGGTTTATATAGAGGTGGGTTCTCTTTTCTCCATACTATGGAGACCAGAACTGCTTGGTTTAGCTATCAAACGAGATCTGAGTAGTTACCGCCTAGCATTGTGGGATATAGCGGAGCCTCGAGCCGGTGGAATTAGCTCTCGAGCTTTAGTATTGGCCGAGTCGGAGCCGAGGTTCGGCTCCGAACCCATCCAGCAAGAAAGAAGGCGAGAAGAAGACAACTAACATGGAACGTTATGGTAGGTACATAATTTCTTATTTTACCCTGACTTAGGAATGGAGTCCATTCCTGTAACTGTATTAGAACTCCAAAACATTTGGAGAAATTCAAAAAAAAGGAAACTCAAAGCTGGCCCTTTTTTGCCTTATGTATTCTAGGCATCTGCCCCACTACCTATTTCCATTTCTATAGAGCACATACTGTGGCTTCTGCTCTGAAAGATATTTTGATCCATCTGGAGTGCTCTCACTATATTGCCTTTGAATCTGAGTCCTTATAATCCCCAGGCAGGCCTGCAGTGTTTTGTGTCCTCAGCTGTGTCTAACCCTAGTCTAAGGTAGGAACACACAGGTGCCCACCCAGGCATTGACTTGTAATCAGGATTCACACATTGCCTTCAGTTTCCTCTTATAGTCAAAGTGAACTGGTATTGTAATCCAGACGTTCAGTGAATTGTGACTAGCTTGCAGAAGCCATAGTGAGATTTCAGATGGTATTTTTGGTGGTCTGTTGTATGGCCATCTGTATCATAAGTGTTGGTACCCTCAGTACCAGGATAATAGGCACAGGGGTCTTGAATTTTGGCTTGTCCAGTCCATGCCCTAACATTGAAACCTGTAACTGAACCACTGATGTAAAGGTAGTAGATGTTGGTCTCCCCGATGGTTACTGATCTTGGTGCAAGCCCAGGTGTTAGAACCATCACAAGCTTATCAGGCATCATCCCCATTGTTAGTTTAAAAGTTGTCAAAGTTTTTTTTCTCTTGTTGGTACATCAGACATTGGTAGTTCAGGTGTGTGTGTGTGTGTGTGTGTGTGTGTGTGTGTGTGTGTGGAGGGGTTCAATGCAGGAAGCTCAGTTTGTATTATTCCTGAGCACCCTGACCTTTCAAACATTGAACTAGGCACACTTGGTAGCCCCAGGGACAATTGATGACTTACTGAAAACTGCCTGAGCTGGTCACATGTCTATCCAGCAGCCTAATGGATTGCAGCAGACATTTTCTTCTCATCAACCAGGCTACGGTTAAGAGTCAGCTCTTCTGCAGTTCCTCGTCCGTCTTTTTTTCGACCAACCAGTGTTGTATATTTTATCTGACTGTATTCATATGTTAACTCAGTAAGCCCACTGAATGCAAGTGCTCTTTTACAGGGACACTGCGAGAGCTCAGTCTGTTTAAGTGACTTGTTCAGAGCTACACAGTAGGCAAACAAAGGCAGAAGGAATCAAATTTTGTACCCTGGACTACAAGAAGCAGTTTGTTGACAGCTCAGAGCCTTAGTCATCCCCCATTAACTGACCTGCAATAGGCACCATAGCAAGGACCCCTAAACTTGACTTTTGCAAACAGGAGGGTTAATATTTCCTTTTTATTTGAATTTATTTTATGAGAGTAAAGTTCTGGTTTACAGAATTCCATAGCTATAGTGACATTGATTTTGAATTTCATTACTGAAATGCAAAGTAAGCTTGAGGAGAAAAATCGATCAGCAGTAGCGTAGCTACGGCGAGGTGAAAGGGGCAACTGCCCTGGGTGCAAAGTGTTAGGGGTGCATGATCAGCTGATCCTGATCCTTTAATGCAATACCAGCTTTTAAAGGCTGACATTGCATTTGTACTCAAACCTGAGTGCTGTGGAGCTGTGCGTCATAGCAGTTTAAAAAAAAATGTCCTTTTTTTAACTAAAACCTTAACACTGTACCGCTCCATGCAGGCAGGGTATCATCTGTATCATAGGTTTTGGTACATTTGTAGCAAGCAGTTTACTACAGTTTAAAAAGAAGACATTTTTTTTTTGAATGAGGGCTGGAGGCAGGGCACCCAAGCAGGACCTGAATGGTGCGGTGTGCCAGCAGAAGGATTTTCAGTTTGTTTTTCTTTGCACTTCTGTGGAAAAGCTTGGGGCAGGTGTAGATCCAACTGTAATAAACCGATTACTTACAGTGTAGTGATCGGCTTATTATAGTTAAGCCAGCTACGTTTCTGTCAATAAGGAAGGAAATTCAGTCTTCTTTTTCTCTTTCTTTCAGGAAAGGAATAAGTTGTGTCCGGGGCTTAATGTTGAATGATGCTTGAGAGTATGAGTCACATCTGGAAAAGTAAAAGTACAAAGAGTGCAGTTGTACTGCTCAGGAATGTTTACTTCTATACAAGTAGTACAATTTGTACTGTCTGTTACACATACCATAACAATCCAGAAAAAGATGCTAACACAACTAGTACAGGTTGTCCATGAATTAGACTAGGCACTGATTTGTTCCACTTCAAAAAAAAAAAAAAAAAAAACATGCGTCTTATGTGAGTAGATTATTATTTTAAATTCCCTGAAATAACCAAACATGCTTGACAGTGACAGTTTTGATTTATGTAATTCTCTGTAGCTAGTGCAGTAATAGCTGACAGTGGTCAACAATAGAGAAGTCAAGAATTGGGAACATTTTATGTGAATGTGAATTCATATGTTAAGCTATCCAATTTATGCTGCCCGTAGTCCATTGGGCAAGTGGAGAATGTTTCATACATGAGTGCCATGAGAAAAAAAAACGTTATGCAATATATGTAGGAAGTCCTTACTGCTGTAGGAACCTTTAGGCTGTATGGGTTTTCTGCCTAGGAAACCGTAACTGGACAGATTGAAAAAGCTCAGACCACCGCTCCCCCCACCCCACCCCCTTTTCACTCTGACTGCTGATTGCCTAATCCCAAGGAAGGGAATCAGCAGTCAGAGTGATGATTTCTTCATGACTTTCTTGCCCATACAGGGAGAGAAGAGCCTAACACTCCTGAATTAAACAACTAATAATAACAACGAAACATGTTAAGTAAAAACGAACACTGGCCTACTTTATAGCCCAACAATAACTATATTTGAGTAGGGGGGTGGAGGGTGGGTTCAGCTGCTGCAGCAATGAGGAATTCCAGTATCTGCTGAGAGTAAGTGTGACACACAGCTGTACGATGTTCCTGATTTCCACTGCTGCAGCAGCTTTTAGGCTGTGTTGGCTGATTACCAAAGCCTATCCAACCTTGTGGGAGGAAGGATATGATTCAGGAGCCAATGTTCCTAGTAAAGTTAGATCTGGAGCTCAAACGCATGTAGAGGGACCATGCAGCTATTTACAGATATCTTCTGGAGTCCACTTTTTTCCAGTATGCTACTGAAGAAGACAAGGCTATTGTACAATGTGGAAATAAACAGCAGTAGCTGAGGACAACCACCTACAAT
Source organism: Protopterus annectens (assembly GCF_019279795.1). Classification (NCBI taxonomy): domain Eukaryota; kingdom Metazoa; phylum Chordata; order Ceratodontiformes; family Protopteridae; genus Protopterus; species Protopterus annectens. The sequence goes on along the minus strand of NC_056732.1, from coordinate 1,500,169,287 downwards.
TTGTTTCTTTTTTTTTCATAAGAAGTAAATAGCTGATTAGTTTTTTAGGGGGCTTAGTGTTGAGCTGTCTGTGCATGTCCAGAGAATGCAGAATCCTTTCTCCCTGATTTTAGGTTTTGCATAGAACACTGGAAGATTGATGGAATGATTCAATGTAAATTTTGAAACCACTTTGGGCATGAATGACTGTTTTTCTCACAGAGACCCTATCCCTGTGGAAAAATGAGATAGGCCTCACCGTCCATGAAAATTCGCAACTGAGATGCTCTTTTTGCAGATGTCACAGTGGTTATAAGTACAGTTTTTCAAGTCATGAACCTTAAAATCAGCTTTATACACAAGTTCAAAAGGTGACATAGCCAACTTCTACAGAACAGAGCTAAGTTCCCAAGGCAGAGAAACCTGTTAATGTGGAGGTCTGAGGTGTAAAATTTCTCTCAGAAACTGTTCAACCACAAACAAAGAAGAAAGAGTAGGATCCATAGCCAGCCATACTGAAATAACCAAAAGATGAACATTTATAAAGGAGAGAGAGAGGCCAGAGGAAAGTAACAAACAAATATTTGAGTTCCAGTGGTACAAAATCCCTGATGGACCCCTGGTTATTGGTTAGGTGCCAACTAGAAAATTGTTTCCACTTACTAATATAGGATTTTCTAGTGGCAGGCTTTTTTTATCTAGTACATACCTATGAACCTATAAATCAGTTTGTATATAACTGTGTAACAATGCAATGCATGTTTTATAAACCTGCTCACCTGCCTCTGATTCTTCAGAAGTTGGATATAGGTATGTTTATTTCTATTATTGTATATACTTTTCATATATTCTCAGTAATTGTATAATTATATATACTTGCCTTTACCTCTTGCACTATCAGCTGAGACTGAAATTGTTCATTGGTGATCATTGCTCTGTCCTGGTTAACAAAGTAAGATAAAATACTTCGCCTCACTAAAAGGGTAATAAATGTATCTCTGGCTTTGGGTTGTGGTTAAAAAAAGCCCTGCGAGTCACCTGTCCATCTCTTTGAGACATGTAAATAAATAAATGCAAAATAGATTGAAACTCCATCCATTTGGTAACATTACATAGGTTTGATGAGGGAAGGCAGCTAAGAGATTTTCGGTGAATCATATTAACAATGACAGCCCTGTAATCGAAAGTTAATTTGGTTGGAGAGTTTGCTCGCTTGGTTCTGAGAAGCCAAAATATTATGTAGTTTCTTGCTGTTTAAGGTCTTGAAGCATATTTATTTATTTAATTAATTTATTTATTTATTTAGCGTTTGTTTACCGGGAAAGAAAATAATTGGAGAGTTTCATGTGAGTTTTTAGTGGGCATGTCTTTTAATAGTGCTTCATCAGTATTTACATAAAATGTATTTTACTTTGTTGTAATAAACTCCATTTTTTTAGGTTGAGGTATCTAACCTGCCTGTTGACAGTTGGATAGATTCCATATTCATTAGAAGATAAGTATGCAAATGGGATTCTAAAATTTGCTTTTTTTTTGTTTACAGGACAAGGTACATCCACACAGAACTTGGAATCAGAGAAAAACTGTTAGTAGGTGTTATGACCTCCAAAACTAATCTCAACACACTGGCAGTTGCTGTAAACAGGACAGTTACTCAGCACTTCAGCCACATCTTCTATTTCACTGGGCTGCGCATTCCCAAAATACCGCATGGGATGCAGGTTATCTCACATGGTGATGACCGGCCAGTCTGGCTAATGTATGAAACAATCCGGTATGTCCATCTACATTTTGGGGATGATTATGACTGGTTCTATTTCATGCAGGATGATACATATGCCCAGGCTGAGCGTATTGTAACTGCACTGCAGCATCTGAGTATCAACAAAGACCTTTACATGGGAAGAGCAGAAGAATTTATTGGTGGTGATGAAAAATTCAAGTACTGTCATGGTGGCTATGGTTACCTTCTGTCTCGCAGCCTTTTGGTCAGATTGCAGCAGCACCTAGACTCCTGTCGCAATGACATCCTGAGTGTCCGGCCTGATGAGTGGCTGGGCCGATGTATTATCGATTATCTTGGTGTCAGCTGTGTTGAAAAGTGTGAGGTAATTATATTTTCAGGTTCCTTCAGGGTACTGTCTTGGTAGGGATTTAGTTTGGCATGGAATTGAATTTAAATAATGACTAACTTACTCATTTATTTAATTTTATTTATTTATTTATTTTTTGGTAGTCAGCCTGAAGGGTAGCATAATTAAAAAAATAATTAATTTTTATTTAAGAAATTAATTTGAGGTAGTCAGTCATATGACAAAAATTTTGCGTAATGATAATTTTAAACTGATGGTATGCTTCCACTGCACACTTCCCTTTGAAATCAGCAGAAAGGGGGAGGGGTTGGCACAGTGGTTGTGGTCTTTACCTCACAGATACAAATTACAGAGTTGGATTCTGACCTCTGGTTGTTGGCAAGGCTTGTAATAGTCTCCAGACTGATAGTCCAGTATTTACTTATGAACCTGTGAACTATGCTGTATGACACCCCAGCAAAAAGTTACATTTTAGAATCTTTATTTTCAGTTGCAAAACATACAGTCTGTGAGTAGTATCGTTAAACATCCTTTGAATGAGATCTTGGCCACATCTGCCTGAGTTAGTGATAGCACAGGTGAATGTAAAAGATCCCATGACACCTACTGGAAAGATTCATAGATTCATAGGTTAGTACTAGACTAACTGCCTTTATGGGCTATTTTAAGCCTAGCCAATTACCCCATGTGAGAATCAAACTGCGCACCTTGGATTTGTAAGGTAAACACCTTAACCATTATGCCAACCACCCCACCCTAAGTGTAGGGGAAATTCCCCTGACCAGATTTCCCCTACTAGTATGAATAAAACCTCAGGGCTCCCCTGAAAAGTGGCTACTAGCCTAGTGGGACTAACCTGGTTAACAAAAGGATAAAAAAGGTAGTTGACTAGTGATGTCTAGAACAGATTAGTGCAGGGGAGGTGATATTAGTGTGCTGCAAATCTTCATGGAGAATGATGCAAATGAAAATCTGTGTTGTCTGTCTGACTGGGTAGATTCAATGTGTCATGTCTGCAGTGCTCTCATTTTTTTTTTTCTGAGCCTGGCAAATGCCTTTTAAAATTGTTTGAATGAAGAAAATGGGAAGTAGAGCAGTGTTTTTAGTTAGAAGTACAAACAAGTTTTGTACAGGAGTCCAAGAGTATAGAGTTTGCAGAGCCGAGATATCCTGGTCTTTCTAGGAACATCCTAAATATGTGCCTGGGTTCACCAGTCAGCCTTGCACCTGTGGGATATAGAGAAGAGAGGAGGGAAAATCATCCCTTTGGTCTTTTGACACCCCCACCCATAGCTCCTTTATGGGCTTCTGTATCATTTAGGTTTTGGTCACTTTCTTTAAAAAAAAAAAAAAAATCCCAAACAACAAACTGTAGAAGTTGCTTTTTGCTCTCAAGTACTTGATTCTCTTTCATTCCCATGACAAGTAAACCCTTTATTTAGGGAACAATCAACATACTTCTCTTTATATAGTATTGATTATGTTCAGCTTTAGTAATATGACGGGTGGATTGGACACACTAAATTGGCCCTAGGTGTGAGTGTGTGCATGTGTGTGCCTTCTGTGGAAGGTTGGGCGCCGGGCTGGCAACTTGACACTGTAAAACTCCACTGCCAGTCATGAGCGGACGGTGATCCGCTGTGGCAACCCCTAACCAGGAAAAGCCGAAAGAAGAAGAATAAGTTAAGACTAGAAATGGTAGGTATCTAAAAGTCCTTTCATGGCTTCCTTCACATTTTTCTGTTGGGGACAAACTCAGACACTTCCTTGACATTTCATAGCTGTCTGTTAAATAGGCCAGAAAGTGTTTTTCTTTCCAGCTAAACCTGGCACTGGATTACCTTGGATCAGCGATTCTTGACCATGTGATAATAGAGAGTCATTAAAACTTTTGGGTGAGCTTATCCAGTCTTCCTCATTCCCAGAAGACTTATTGCCAGGATTTGGTTTTCTGTGGTTAAAGCTTTCCTCAGAAAGCCCACTAGATTAGGCTAATGTAGTTTAGAAAATGAGCAAACTGTACATCAACACACTGACTGGAGAACAAACGTTCTCCAGCAGGGTATAAATCTACAAGTAATGCCCGGTGAAAAACGAGTCTGACGCTTCATGGCAGCATATCAAGCAATCATTATTTTACACTTGTTAAGCAGTGGGTCTGCTGTTTAGCATACATAAAATGTAAAAAAGAGAGAGAGAGAGAGACACAGACTGTGTGTGTATGTAAGATCGAGAGAGTCTAAGAGAAAGTGAGAGCGATCCTGTGTCACTAAATGCGTGTATGAATGCAAAAGAAGCTGTGTGTATTTGTGAGAGATCGAGAGCATAAGCGATCTTGTATGTGTGAATGTGTGTATGAAAGCAGAGGAGACTGTGTGTGTAAGAGAGAGTGAGAGCGATGTATGACTGAATGCCTGTGTGAAAGCAGCAGAGACTGTGTGTGTGAGAGATTGAGAAAGAGTGAGACCAATCTTGTGTGAGTGAACTTGTGCATAAACACAGAGTAGACTGTGTGTGTATATTTATGTGTGTGTGAAAGCAGAAGAAACTGTGTATGTGTCTATGAGACAGCGCGACAGAATGGGCTGTATGTAAAATTGTTGTTTTACTTATTTATTTTTAAGCACTATATTATTTATTTTATGTATTTTTGATGTAAAATGCTTCCTCCAACACCATTAGCATATACTACAGAAAGTTTAAAACATTAGGCGGAGGAACTATTTTTGCATTAAAAATATGTAAAAAAAACAAAAGTAATATGGTACTTAAAAAATAAGCAAGTAAAACACAACAATTTTACAGTGAGCCCATTCTCTAAGTGCAGTAATGTCCTCCAGGGTGTGTGTTAATGTGTAATTAATGCCCTTTCAGGGGTGTAGAGGCCCTCCGTCTATGGCATCAGGCCTCATAACACCCATAACATTTAGGTGCTTCAGATACAGAATAACTGTTTTATGCAACTATTACATAAAATATAGGAAATATTTTTGTCCTAAAATCTCAGGACATTTGCCATTTTTTCAATTTTTTGCAAGACACAACTGCCCAAAGAGGGACTGTCCGTCGCAAAGTGGGGACAGGTGGTAACCCTAAACTCTACCACAGTCTTATTAAAACTTATGTAATGCACAACATAGCTTTTTGTCTGTATATAACTGACTCCATCTGAATCTAAAATACACACAGTTCATCTGTCACTTTAAAAAGATTAGCTAGAGGTTAGTGAGTTGTGTTGCAAGTAAGATTGGATGTCACACACCTCCCATGGAATTAATGACAACTTGTCCCTAGTTCCAGTGTTAAAAATAAGGGCTAATAAATACTAATATTTTTTTTATTTTGTTAATATTATTAATATAAGATGGATTAATTATTTTAACTTTATATGTTTATACTTAATACTGTTTTACAAACACCTTTTAACATCTGTGAAAATTTTTTATTGTGGGTGTTTATAGCTTTAAGATCTGATTGCAAGTATTTTACCTGTACAGGAAGAACGTTTTAAAAGCAGCATTTAATGTGTGTATTTTAGATTCTGATAAAGTCTGTTTTATACAGACAAAAAGCTATTTTGTGCATTACATAAGCTTTAATAAAATTGTGGTAGTTTATTTTATCTGACAGTGCCTATTTTCTGGATCTGTTTCTGTAGCTATAGTTGTTTTGGATATCTAGCTGTTTTTTTCTCAGACTTGGTGTGCTAGTTTGTTACCATTTATTATCAGACTGTGTAAGTCTTTTCCTCCCTCATATTCTGGCATTTAATGACTCCATGTTGCCCTGGGGTTTAGGAACTTGGCTGCACCCTGTGTTTTTAATTTCTTCAGTAGGCAAGCACACTATGAGGGGTGCTGTCATTCACATTGTGAACCATTTTTTCACCTTGCCTTGTCACTTCCCCATATTATGTACCCAGTGATGCCTCTGGCATAGGTGTGCAATGAGCTTTAGACAGGTCTGCCAACTCACTTCCTGTTGTGGCACAATTCCTCAGACCTCCACCCCCTTCCAGTCTCCACTGCGGATCTCAGAGTATACATGTGCCTCTCCTGGCCCTCACTTGAATGAAATGAGTGTGCTGAGTCTCATTCATTGTTCTTTTTTTTAAACACCTTTATTAAATTATCACTTAAGGCATAGGCAAACATATATTAACAGAAAAGAAAACAAACCTTTTTAACATGTTTCCATTTAAATACAATATGCATTACATATATTTTCTGTATTACTATCATTATTCCAACATAACAAAATTGCTGAATTCCTGCCTTCCCTTAAACCTCACTCCTTCTGCTGACATTGCTATGTGTGTATTGTTCCCACAGTATCCATTTACTTCTGTGAAATTTGCTCTATCCCTTTCCTATAGATCCCTTTTGCAGTTCTTTTATCTGTTTTACAGTAATATGCATCACCTTGAACACAGACGACGTAGACTTTGATGTCTGTTTTCTAGCAGATGTTCTTCGTGTTTCACTGTTGAAGTCATTAACATTTGGGTAATCTACTGGCAGGTTGCCCTCAGTCGGCCTGATTAACAAAGTCTTGGGTCCTGCATCGGTTGCTGTCCCTTCTTCCATGACGTCAGGTCGTCAGGGGTATAAAATATGCAGGCGACGCCATTACATCAGTCTTTCTTGCTGTGCGGTGCCCGAAGCAGAAGCAGTTCGCAAGTGCCGGTCGGCCGACTCCTGAAATTTTCGTTTTCGAGTTTCAGAACCGAAGTCTTCAACTTAAAGCTAAGTACCCCATTGGGAAAATTTTTTCTTGCTCCTTATCGATGTCAGTAAAAGTTAATAACTGCATTACTTGTGGAAAGCAAATACCTCATAAAGATTTTCATTCGTACTGTATTCCTTAATCAGCGCACTATCCGTAGTCAATATATTTTTTACTCTAAATATTTCGGTTCTCAGTTTAATTATCCAGAAATGTCATCGGTTAGCCTTGCGACTACCGGGATTCCGAAAAAACGCAAAAATAAAGACAGAGACAGGCCGCCGAGTTCCAAAACTGACGACGACGCTTCTCCTAAGCCAGTCGCCAGTTCACTGGTATTCAGTGAGGCGCTTTTGCAGCCCCTGATACCTGCTACTTCTGATTCGCAGGCCTCTACTGAGAGCCATTCGGAGTCCGGTATGCCGCAAGATACTTCAACTATGGAACCCGCGGATGTCTCTACCTTGGATGGGTTCGGAACCGCTGTGCAGGCACCGGCTTCTGAGGGTGTATTCAGGCCTACAGACTTGCATATTAAATCGACACCTCCTTCATTACTAAGGCCTAAATCTCAATCCACGTCTAAAAAAAACAATGCCCAGGTCACATGCTCAGGCCCCTATGCCTAAAAATCAAATGATAAAAATGGCTGAAGATGTAATAACTCTAATCGGGGGTAGTCAACCCCCCCCCCCAAGATGCCTGGGGCTGAGCTTAATTATGAATCTTCTGATCAGGATTCTGTTTCTTCTGACTCTTCTGATGACCTGGATTTGTCCATACCTACTTATGAGGATTCTGATGCAGAGGATTCCATTCCCTCTGCTTCCCCTCCTGAGGATTTTTCTTTTGGAGAAACTTTACATACTTTAAGGGAGTATAATGCCCCGTTTGGTATGTACCTCACAAGACATCTGCAACAGCTGGAAAGGCCACAGAAATACCTCACTAAAAGAATCACAGGCCTAAAGCAGATGCCATATGCTGACTGTCTAAAAAAACTCCAGCTATACTCTGTGGCATGTCGTCTACTCAGAGGCGATCTCTGCTTAGCATACAAGGCCATGTCAAACCCTGAGCTGTTGGACATGCTCCACTTAAAGAAATCCCAATCCCTCAGAGCCACAAGCTCCAGGGATCTAAACCTTATCATCACAATGAACAAAACATGCTGGAGGGATAGGTTCCTGACCCAGAGACTCCCCATACTGTGGAATAGACTGCCCATACATGTCAAGCAGAGCGCCTCATTGGCCCTCTTCAAAAGGAACCTTGATGATTGGATGGGAGATAGGAAATTCACCATCATGTGATCATGTCAGTCGCCCTGCTAGACAGGGGCCCAGAGAAGTAAATATTGTGGGAAGAAATATCCAGGGAATTGTTATGGCTAGGCTTGCATAGGCCTTAGAGCTGATAGCCTAGTACCAACCTATGAACCTATTTCCACTGGGAAAGCCAGGAATTTTCTGATTCATAAAAGAGGCTTAGGGATTTTCTTCTTCTACCTCAGCATAGGCCTTTGGCTATACCTCCTGAACTAGACATTGTTGATGACGTGTTCTCTGAATTCAGTTTGGCCTCTGATTCCCTTCCTCCTGCTCCTGGTAAACCTGACAGATGCTACAGGGTTCCTGAGTCCCACAAGTTCCTTTTCAAAAATCCTGTTGCAGATCCAGAGACTATTTCTCAGGGGCCCAAGGGCATTAAGGCTTCTACTGCTAAAAATCCTACCCCTTCTGATAGAGACTCCAGGGCGCTAGATAGATGGGGTAAAAAGGTTTATACTTCTGCAGCCTTGACAGTCAGAGCTTTAAACTGCCAATTTCATATGTTAAAATATCAGCAACATGTTATTGGACTGCTTAAACAGAAAATTATGTTGATTCCTGACTGTGTGGAAAATAAAGATTTACAGGACTTAATGCATTCTGCTGAATAAGTTGGAAAACATACTTTGCAATGTGGTTTTGATTCTTTAGAAGCCTCTTGCAGGGCTGCTGTTACTGGGTCTGTGCTTAGAAGCCATGATTGGCTTAAGGAGCAATCTTTGCCTGATCACGTTAAAGCTAAATTGTTGGATGCTCCTTTAAATCAGGACTGCCTTTTTGGCAACAAGGCTGAAGACGTTCTTAAGATGGAAGATGTAGCTAAATCTATGCAAACTGTTAAAGATTTTTTACAAGTGCAACCTCCTAGATTTAGTAGGTACTGGCCTACTAAGAGTTGGTCCTTTCCAGTCCCTTCCAGGTCTTCTCAAGCCAAACCCAGACAGAGCAAAAACCCCAAGTTTCAGTCCCAGGGGACTCTCAGAACCAAGCAGTGGGGGGGCCTCCACTTCCAAATCTGGAAATAATAAGACACCCCCCTATGGTAAACAGTCTCAATGACTTCCTTTTAAAATTCCCAAGCACTTATCTTTTGACTACCCCTTTGGGGGGAAAGATTGCTCTACATGCAAAGAACTGGAAACTCCTAACCCAGGACAAATGGGTTTTAAATATAGTGTCCCAGGGATACAGATTTCATTTCCACACATTGCCAACACCAAATGGGTGGCCAGACCTGCCCTCAAATCAGTGGGCAGAGGCTCAAAAACAAGTACTTTCCCTCTTAAGTATGGGGGCTATTCAACTGGTACCAGAAGAGGAAAAGGGACAAGGTTTCTACTGCAGACCTTTTCTGGTACCCAGAAAAGACCAATCATGGTGTCCAATCCTGGACCTGTCTACTCTAAACACCTTTCTGGAGATTTCAAAATTCAAGATTCTGACCCTTCACCTATTACTTCATATGCTAGGCAAAGACGCCTGGTTGGCAACACTATATTAAAAAGAGGCATACCTGCACATCCCAATCAGGGAATCTTGCAGAAGATACCTACGCTTCAAAGCAGGCTACATGCATTATCAGTTTTCTGCACTGCCCTTTGGCTTGTCTATTGCGCCCAGGGTATTCACAATGTGCCTGGCTCCAGTTATTGCATTTTGCAGGCAAAGAAGTATTCAAATATACCCATACCTGGACGATTGTCTAATTCAGGCAGAAAGCCAGAGCATACTTTTGAATCATCTGGCATTTATAAAAAGGATTCTAACTTGACTGGGGTACACCATAAACGAAAAGAAATCTGAACTGGTACCCTGTCAACAAATTGCATTCCTGGGAGCAAGCTTGAATGCAACTGCCCAGATGGCTTACCTCACGCCAGAAAAGCAAATTCATGTGGTAACCTATTTCAGACAAGTGGTCACAAAAACCCTGCTATCTGCAAGACAACACTGCAAGCCTTGCGGTTCATGGCCTTCTGCATTCTTCTAATTCCATATGCAAGACTGCATATGAGGAAACTACAGTGGTATCTAAAAAGTCTATGGAGTCAACATTCTCACAGCCTATAAACAGTGATTCCTGTCATTCCTTGCCTACGCCTGGAGTTCCTCTGGTGGGCAGAGGCCTGCCACCAAAACAAGGGACTACCATTCACTCTACCCCCTGCCGCCCAAGCCCTAACTACAGATGCATCAGACTATGCATGGGCTCACCTGGTAGGGAAGTGCATTCAGGGCAAATGGAACCCAAGTCAAATGCACCTACATATCAGTCAAAAAGAAATGTTAGCTGTATAGAATGCTTTGACAGCCTTCAAGGACTACATTCTTCCAGGACAACTAATGGTAAAGACGGACAACACCACGGTTATGTGGTACATAAACAAGCGGGGGGGTACACATTCCTACCCCCTCTGCAGACTAGCCATGGCATTGTGGAAGACAGCCTTGAGCTACCAAGTGCACCTACAGGCTCAATTCCTGCCAGGAAAATTAAATACGCTGGCAGATGGACTAAGCAGAAACCTCATGGACCCACACGAGTGGAAACTGGAACCAAGGATTTTCAACATGTTGACAAGCAGATGGGGGAGCCCAGACATAGATCTATTTGCTTCCCCCAGAACTACCAGTTGGACACGATTTGCACAAGGACTCCCCACAAACAAGCCTGGAAAGTGGATGCTTTGTCCTTCAGCTGGGAAAACCCATCAGCCTACGCCTTCCCCCCACTGTCTCTGCTCTCCAAAGTTGTACTAAAAGTCAAACAGGACAAACCAAGGATGATCTTGATTGCTCCAGACTGGCCGTGCCAACACTGGTACCCCCTCCAGCGCAGTGTGTCACAGTTATCTCCATGGCACCTGCCTCAGACCCCCTTCCCTGCTGTCTCAACAGGAGAACCAAATTCTGCACCCTCAGCTTCCAACATTGAACGTTGTAGCCTGGCTAATCACTTAAATTCACCCTTATCATCCCTCAGCAAACCTGTGATAGATGTCATCTTGGAGGCAAGGAGACCTACTACTAGAAAATCTTATGCTGAAAAATGGAAAAGATTCTGTGCCTGGAACCAATCTCAAGGGATGAGCACAGCAACGCCCAATTTACCTCAGAATTTGCAATACTTAACTGAGATGCTTCACAAGGGCCTGTCTTTTTCCTCCATTAAAAGCCACGCCTCAGCCATTTCAGCTCATTATAACACAGAACCTCCCCCTTCTCAAGCAGTACCTTAGAGGGGAAAAAACTTGAGACCACCCAGAAGAACTCCAACCTCTGCCTAGGACCTTAACTTTGTATTGGAGAAACTCACTCTACCTCCTTTCGAGCCAGCTGCTACTGCAGACTTAAAATTTCTTTCTTGGAGAACAGCCTTCTTGTTAGCAATCACTTCAGCTAGAAGGATATTTGAATTACAGGCCCTTATGGCAGTGGAGCCTTTTATCATCTTTCATGCGGATAGGGTGTCACTTAGGACCAGTCCATCCTTCATGCCCAAGGTGGTATCCAGTGTGGCTCTTAATCAGTCCATTCATTTGCCAACCTTCTTTCCCAATCCACAGAACAAAGGGGAATGGATTCTGCATTCCTTAGATGTGCACAGACAACTTAGACTTTACTTCGACAGGACTAAACCTCGAACAAAATCTGAACAACTGTTGGTAGCATTTGCTGCAGGGGCAGAGGGGAAGGCTATTTCAAAACAAACCAATTCTAAATGGATAAGCCATTGCATTAATTTCTTCTATAAGCACCATGGAAAACCTATCCCCCAGGGAATCAGATCTCACTCCACCAGGGCTGCATCTACTTCTGCAGCCTTTTTGAGAGGTATTCCTACCAGGGACATCCTAGAAGCTGCTACCTGGAGTTCTGTACATACTTTCACCAAGCATTATCATTTGCCAGTTTTTTCTAAATCCAGAGCTGGCTTTGCCACTGCTGTCTTGCAGGGCCTTATAGCTGGCCCTAATGCTATATAAATTCCTCCTCCCAACCATAACTTTGGGAATCTACCCAAATGTAATGACTGCAACAGTGAAACACGAAGAACCTAGTACAGTTGTGTACACTTACCATAAATGTAGATGTTCGAGTGTATTCACTGTTGCAGTCCTGGTTACCATCCCTCCAGCCCCCTAATTCCTTCTGGCTATACCTCTACTTTCCTTTACTATGCTTAAAAGCCTTTTTGGTGTATTTGCTTTTTGTTGGAGGTATACCTTTGTGTTTTTATGTTTATTTGCTCCCCATTAGAGGGGCACCTGACATCTGGGACAAGAAAAACTGATGTAATGGTGTCGGCTGCATGTTTTATACCCCTGATGACCTAACGTCATGGAAGAAGGGACAGCAACCGACGCAAGACCCAAGACTTTGTTAATCAGGCTGACTGAGGGCAACCTGCCAGCAGATTACCCAAATGTAATGACTGCAACAGTGAATACACTCGAACATCTACATTTATGGTAAGTGTACATAACTGTACTTTCTGTGTAAAGGGTGTGCTTCTACAAGATACCTTGTTAGATTGTTCTTTAAGGGGCCAGTAGATGAAATATGTTGACAGCAAGAATGGATCATTGAAAATAATGAGCTGGTCTGAAGACTGGAGATGTGAACCAAATGGAGGAATTTAATAGGTTTGACTCTGTCGGGATGCAACCAGACAGGCAGACACACTGCATCTGAGGAATAATGAAAGAAGTCACCAGATTCTTTCAAAACTTATGCATGTGATCCATCTGTGCTGCAGGTCAAAAAGATGGGAAGATACCTGTATACCTGGTAAATTGCCATCTGTCTCAGCTCCTGCAGGAGCTGGTGGAATTCACCATCCCATATACTAATGGAAAGTGAAGGAGAGCAGGCCATCTTGTCCATGTTGAGAAAGAAGATCTTGAAGGATTTATTATGAAGCTGTATTAAAAAGGGGGGGGGCAGCTTGATTATGCTGTCATTCTTATTCTGACCCCAAAGCTAGATAGAGAATCTGCTGTTTCAGGAGACTCTTTTCCTGTATCCCTCATTAACTGTGTGGCTGAGTCTGGTTAGATGGCTTGATGAAAGGTTTATCATTCCTGAATGCGAGCATATTAGCTTGAGGAAGTGCGTTTAGCAGATCACCCTTAGAACCTTTTGCTTATTCTCAGTGACAGTCACTGTAGACTTTGATCTCTTTAGGGATTGTTGTTTCCTCCTGATGGACTAGAGTTTCAAATAGCGCTGCTAGTGCAGGCACAAAATCCTCCCTCAAGACCCAGTGATTGTTGTGTGGTTTGTTTAGAACCCATGCATTATGAAGTATATCATTCTGTCTGTCAAGAGTTCAGATCCAGAGCCCTTGCAGATAAAAGAAATCAGTAAGTAAGGGTCGTTTACCTCTAGATCCACAAGTTACTCGAGAATGATAAAAGAAAAGGTAAGGATGAAGATAAAGTGACGGCGAAGGAGAAAGAAAAAGATAGAAAGTGGGATAAAGAGACAAAGAAAATCAGGAGATCCGAAGATTCTTTGCACAAAGAAAGACATCTCATCACTGCTGTCCACTTTGTAGGATGAAGAGATCATCGGTCATTCATGATAAATTATTTGTCAGGGTTTTGAGCAGGCACTCCTCAGAAAGAGGACTTTCTGGGTCTATTCCATCAAGACCTCCCTCAGCTGCTTTGATCAGATCCTTCAGAGCGTTTAGAATTACTTCAAAAGTGGATTCTGGGCCTGTGATGACATCCTTTTATAAGACTCTGTTTGGGATCATCCCATCCTTCTCTGTCTCCAGGGCAGAACAAGTTGGCCCACCTTCACCTCTCTTAGGTCTTTCCCCTGCTGTCCGACTCTAAGGTTATGGTTTTGGAGCTGACTTGCCATGCAGAGCTTGTAGGTCGGCTTCAGTAACTTCTCCTCCTTCATCTCTAATGTCACCACATCTGAGTCACTTGATTCTGAGACTTTCGGGGCTGATTGAGTCTCTGGGCCGGCTGTTTGGTGCTGCCTGTAATGTTCCATTGTGTGTAGGGCCTTTCTCTGTGTTGGGGTTGTTGGCCTCTGAGCTGTTGGCACTGATCTCTTGCTCAAATTCATCCAGTTCTTGTTTGTCAGAAATTTAACCTTCAGCATAGGTCAACTCTGTTTTTATCTGGGTGGGGTGGGGCTCAGCTCTGGAGTCAGATTCTTAAATATTGACTGATCCTGGATTGGCTTTTGAAGTTATGGAGAGGATAACATCTTCTTGAGGCAGTCTATAGAGTTTCCCCTAGGTATCAGCTCATCTACTAGATGCCTGCCTGTCTGCTACTAAGCCTTCTCATCATGGTTCCTATGGACAGAACAGAAGCGATACCCTCAAAGAACCACCTGCTGTGCTAATAGAAGCTTAAGGGGATTCCGATCATGCCCAACTAGAGGGTCCCTAGGAAGAGAATGTGTAAGAGGTAAATACATGGACTGACAGATGGAATTTCCTAAGTCAGACACAGACTTGGAGAATTGAGAGCATTCACCACAATCCCCTCCTGAAGATGCCTCATTGGCCAAAATCTTTGAATTAATGAGACAGAGGATATCATGGCCCACCAAATTGCACTCACAGAGTGAGGAAATGATTTTTTAAGCACATGGTTCTGCTGCCTCTACCTCTTGGTTGGTCACTCCAGTGAACAGTCTCATGGACTTTGTGATCAGAAGAGCATTGTAGAAGTCTGACACTATAGAAGCTATACCACTGAAGCTGGAAAAGATATTGCTCCCACCTAAGGATAAGCATTCCTGGTCAAAAAGACCTCCTGTTTATGCTAATTATTGCAGCGGCCACTAAGAAACTCATAAACAAGACGTCTGCTGTCTGTCCCCCAGTAGAGAATCTTGGATGATGAACAGAATGGAGATGCAAGGTTACACCTTTGGCACCTTTGCTTTGAGGGCTT
Source organism: Protopterus annectens (assembly GCF_019279795.1). Lineage (NCBI taxonomy): Eukaryota > Metazoa > Chordata > Ceratodontiformes > Protopteridae > Protopterus > Protopterus annectens. Next base: position 1,500,154,230 of record NC_056732.1, on the reverse strand, counting down.
AAACTACTTCACTCACATGAATTTTTCCAGAGGGACTTGGCATATCAGACTATGGATACACTGAGAAATATTCCTCTGCAAGACTCTCAGAAACAGAGGACAGTGTTGATCTTTACAAACCCCTCCATGAGTTTGATCTACAACGTAGACAATGAAGCAAGAAGAGCAGCAGGTACAGGGCTTACCATGCATCGTCACAACTGGCTCTACCTATGTGAGTTTGCAGAAAGCTTCAAGGCATTTTTTTCACCATTGCTTCCTTTGATGAGTCTTCTCTATTTGGACCTATGGTGAAGTAAAAATTGTGAATGCGTGAACAGGAAGACAAGACATCTACTGTAGAGGTGAAATTTGAGAGGCCTCAACAGCCGTTCAGAAGGAATCAGAAGGTCTCCAAATTCAAATGAATAGTTTTACTAGCATCTCCCAGCTATCTACATTGTTTAGTGACAGTGCTCACCCCCTACTTCTATACTCAAAATATAAACCTTAGGCTAACCATATATATAATTGCTTCTGAACCTGGTGTACACCCCACCTCTTAACTGCAATATTAATATTTTTCTGCCCTAATGTGTTCCTTCCTTCATTTTTTTTAATTTCTAAGCATTAATCACATAATCTGTTGTGTCTGACAAACCCACTAATGCAACTCCTCAAATACTCCATGTTCAACATCTACTAGTGCGCAACTGTCTTTTATACTGTAATAGTTGCCTCTACTTACATTTGTTAATTTTATTAAATTCATATGAATGTGTAATTGTAATGTATAAATCATACTGTATATTATTTAATGTTGGTTCTTGTTTATTACTGAATGCCTGTTTGAAAATGTTTGTGATATGTTGGAGCTTTTCCCCCAAGGTTATGCTGAAAAAGGATTTTTGACCTAACCCAGCCAGCCCAACCCAGTAAACAATACCACAATGTCAATTCTTTGATTTTACCTTGGGCAGATGTGACAGTCGGGGGGGGGGGGGGGGGGCTCTGTCTCTCCACTCAGATAAGTGGCTAGCCATCACACAGGAAAATGGGTAGGAGAGATAATATCCAGAAGTTGTATCATTCCCCTATCAAATTCTACCTCTAGCAGACATTTCACCCTACCAGTACAAAGCAGCCAAAAAAGAACTCGCTGCCTTCCTTCAAAAAGGTGCATCCAGGTCATCCCACCAGACCACAGAGAGTCAGGAAATTGTTACAGTTTCTTTTCAGTACCAAAGAAAAACAAGGACATCAGGCCATTCATGGATCTGTGTGGCCTAAACTGATATGTCAAAAAGATCACATTCAGAACATTGAGTGTGGTGATTCTGCAAAAAGATCACATTTAGAACACTGAGTGTGGTGATTCTGCAGTGTTTAAGGATGAACAACTGAGTGTATTCAATAGACCTCCAGGATGTTTACCTCCAAATAAAGATCACAGAATAATTCAGGGGGTACCTGCACTTCCAGTTCAGAGGCAGTCACTATCAGTTCAGAGCCTTGCATTTTGGTTTCATCATAGCCCTCACAGATGTTCATCAGCTGCATGCCAGTGGTCACAGCCCATCTTTGTCTCAACGGAATACATATTTTGTCATATCTAGATGACTGGCTTCTTGTAACAAGCTTAGAGTCCTTACTTTCAGACAGAGACTACTTTCTGAAGCTCTGCCTGTCTATGGGTATTTCCTTCAATCTGGAAAAATCATGCTTCCACCCCACACAGCTTATCAGATTCATTGGGTGTTGTCTAGATACAAGGAAGTGTCTTTTTAGTCTTCCCTCAGAAAGGGTACTCACCATCAGGGAGATTGTACTCCTACTACTACATTATTGCCATCCTGCAGCTTTGATTCTGAAAACCGTAGGACTCTTGTCAGCTTCTCAGGTAATGGTCTTCCTGCCCATTTTCACTTGAGGGTTTTACTATGGAAACTTTCAGTATAGTGGTCTAGTTGTTAGGCCCTCTATCACTTCCAATTCATTTGACAGCAACATACATAAACCACTAAGAGCTAGTGGTTGCACTCCTCATTTCTTCTTCTTTGTGGGTACTGCCTCTGGCAGCAGTAGTTACCCTGGGCACCATGTGTCTGGGGTGGGGGCATTCCAAGGGGACAATGGTCCAAGCAGTATGGACAACAAAACAGACCAGCTTTCACATCAGTATCTTGTATCAGTATCTACTGTTGCAGGAATTCCAGGACCTCCTTCCTCAGAGAGTGATTTCTGTTCAAGTGAACAACATGCCAGTAGTTTGGTATACCAGCACACAGGAAGGAAACGGATCCTATCCATTTTGCAGAGGTTGTGAGAGTATAGCAATGGGCATTGGATTCACATCACTTTCTTGTGGCAAGGCAAATTCCAGGGAGAGTCTGCTACCTAGCAGATAAGCTGAGCAGGTCTATCCTGATGTCTCACTAGTAGTTCCTCAATCTTTCACTGATGCAGCAGATATTCATTCGCTGAAGCAGGCCTTGCTGTGACGTTTTTCTAACACCCTTCAACATCAATGCACCAGCTACTTTGCCCTATTGCCTCTAGTGAGGTAGCCGCCATAGGATGTTGTACTCTTTTTGCAGCTCCCAAGTCTTTTGTATGCCTTTCTACCTATTCCCCTCATTTCTAAGTTGCTTCAGAAAACAGTGCCTTACAAATCAACCGTGATTGTGATTCCTCACTGGGGCCCAAGCAAGTTTGGTTTGCCTTGCTCAGTCTTCACCTGAAGATGCCTCCCTGACTCATAGACCTACAGCCAGATTTTCTTCCCCCCCCCCCCCCCCCACCAGGCAACCTCACTTAGACCTTCTCAGTCTTAACCTTACTGTATGGTATCTCTAGTTCCAGTAATGGCCATGGGCCCTTCCTTGTCTCAGGCAGTGGTTCATATTTTATCAGCCTCTCAGAAGCAGTCTACTCAAAATGTCCCTAGAAATGGAAAAGATTCCCAATCTGGGATTTCTCACAGAAAATACAGTGGATATAAAAAGTATACACACCCCTGTTAAAATGCCAGGTTTTTGTGATATAAAAAATGAGATCACAATAAATCATTTCAAAACTTTTCCCACCTTTAATGTGACCTATAACGTGTACAATTCAATTGAAAAACATTAGGGGAAAAAATATAAAAAATAAAAAATGTACAATAAGCCGGTTGCATACGTGTCCCACACCCTTAAACTAATACTTTGTTAAAGCACCGTTTCATTTAATTACACCATTCAGTCTTCTTGGGTAGGAGTCTATCAGCATGGCACATCTTGACTTGGCAATATTTGGCCACTCTTCCTTGCAAAAGTGCTCCAAATCTGTCAGATTGCAAGGGCATCTCTTGTGCACAGCCCTCTTCAGGTCATCCCACAGATTTTCTATTGGATTTAGGTCTGGGCTGTGGCTGGGCCATTCCAAAACTTTAATTTTCTTTTGGTGAAGCCATTCTTTTGTTGATTTGGATGTATGCTTGGGGTCATTGTCGTGTTGAAAATTTAAATTCCTCTTCATCTTCAGCTTTCTTGCAGATGCCTGATGGTTTTGGGCCAAAAGTGACTGGTATTTGGAACTGTTCATAATTCCCTCCTCCTTGACGAAAGCCCTAGTTCCAGCTGAAGAAAAGCAACCCCAAAGCATGATACTGCCACCACCATGCTTCAGTGTGGGGATGGTGTTCTTGTGGTGATGTGAAGTGTTGTTTTTGCACCAAAATGTACGTTTTGGATTTGTTGCAAAAAGTTCAGCCTTCTTCTCATCAGACCATAACACATTTTCCCACATGCTTTTGGGAGACTTGATGTATTGTTTTGCAAATTTTAGCCGGGCCTGGATGTTTTTCTGTGTAAGAAAAGGCTTCTGTCTTTCAACCCTACCCCGAAAGGCCAGACATATGGAGAATACGAGAGATTGTTGTGACATGTACTACACAACCAGTACTTGCCAGAAATTCCTGCAGCTCCTTCAGAGTTGCTGTAGGTCTCTTGGCAGCCTCCCTGACAGGTTTTCGTCTTGTTTTTTCATCAGTTTTGGAGGGACATCCAGTTCTTTTCAACTTCACAGTTGTCCCATATTTTCTCCACTTTTTGATGACTGCCTTCACTGTGTTCCATGGTATATCCATGGTATATCCAATACTGTGGAATTTTTTTTGTACCCTTCTCCCGACTGATACTTTTCAACAGTGAGATCCCTTTGATGTTTTGTAAGCTCACTACGAACCATGGCTTTTGCTGTAGCAGGCATCTGAGTAAATGTCAGGAAAATCCTACTAGGAAAGTTGAAATTTGTTTGGGGTTAGGCAGTCTCTCTCTAATTGATGTCAGGTGTGTACGCAAGGAGACTGAATGCTGTAATTAAAGTAAAAGGTGCTTCAACAAAGTATTAGTTTAAGGGTGTGCATACTTATGCAACAAGCTTATTGTACTTTTTTTATTTTTTTATATATTTTTCCTCTAAGAGATTTGTTTGTTTTTCAACTGAATTATACAGGTTATAGGTCACATTAAAGGTGGAAAAAGTTTTGAAATGATTTATTGTGGTTTCATTTTTTTATATCACAAAAACCTGGCATTTTATCAGTGGTGTGTACACTTTTTATATCCGCTGTAGACCCCTTCTCTGTCCCCATTTCAGAGCTGCTACACTTTCTGGCAACTCTATGAGCAGGAATCTAGTTTTTCTGTAGTTAAGGTACAACTAACCTCAGTATCTAACTACCATTACAGCTTTCAGAATCACTCATTACCTTCAGGGAAGTTTTGCAAAGCTTTCCTCGAAGGGTTATTTTTGTTACGCCATCCTGTCAAGGACCCGCCACCTCCATGGGACTTAAAACTTCATCTTAGAGACTTTGAAGAGACTGCCCTCTGAACCAGCCTGTTCCACAGACCTAAACTTTCTGTCTTGGAAGTCTCTATTCCTAGTTGCTATCATTTCTGTCAGGAAAATATCAGAACACTGGCTTATCCGCTGCTGTTCCTTATCTGTTTTTTCCACAAAGGCAGAGTCTCTCTGAGGAGCATTCTTATTTTTTGTTCCTAAAATAACCGAATCTAACTTAAACCAACCAACCTATACATCTGCCAGTATTCTTCCCAAATCATTTGAATAGAGGAGAGTATTTGCTGCAAGCACTAGATTTTTATCATCAACTACATTCTTCAAATCTTTTCAGAAGGATTCTGAATTGTTCAGTTACATTATCCTGAATAAGTTGGGAAGAAAAACTTACTAAACAAACTATCCAAATGGTTGTCTTTTGCATAACTTTTATCTACACAAGCAATAACAACAGTCTCCCATCCAAACCAAAGGGTCATTCCAGTAGATAGTTAGCTGTTTCCAATGCCTTTTTTAAAAACTCTATGATGGAGGAAATTTGTGCAGCAGATCTTTGGTCCTTACACATTTTTGCCAAGCATTATAAGCTGAATATGATATCCAGGTTCAGAACTTCATTTGGAGGTTAGGTTCTGAACGGTATCCTGTCATGATGCCACCCAAAAAGAAAACGTAGTTTGGGATTCTGTCCCAAAAGTTGGATCGGTTGGATGGAAGAGAATACAGACGTTATGTACTTGCTATAATGCTGGATCCTTTTCATTCTAGTTTTTCCGATACAACATCCCTCCCTCTATCCCCCTTCCGAATTGTCACTTCCTATCAGATATTTTCTTGGAATATTAAGATGCGAGGGTCTGCCATTGTTATTGGAGCAAACTCAATCTGAAGCTAGTATGGTCACAGGGCATTATGGGAGGGCAATGTTCAGGAGCTGAAGGCTGAGGGCACTGACAAATGGCCGGATCAGATCCAACAAGCATCTCCATTTCCCATTAGTCATATTGGACAGACTAGGATGAAAAGGATCCAGTATTATGTTGGGTACAAAACTTCAATTTTCTTCTTGCCTCCCAGAAAACATGTTGACTGATTAGCTGCTATAAACTTTCCCTATATGTTAAATTTACCCTTGCTCTTATGGCCAAAGTCATTGCTATAGAAGGTTTTTGAAGAATCACTTCACTTAACCAGTTAGGTAAACTGGAAAGAAAGACATGGACTTTCATGAGTTCAGGTACCAAGTAGCAAAGCAGATTGACAGAGTATGCACAAGAAGGTATGGATATGTCTGAAAGCCTTAGCACCAAGCTCACAAGTATTTTGGAATTGTAGATCAAATAATGATGTATATTAAACATAAAATGTATATAGAAATGAATCTTGACAGAAGATCTGTATATGTGTTTGATGTGGCTAAACCTGTGCAGCTGCTTCCCCCTCTATTCCTTTCCGCAGCTCCTTTGCATTTGTTCCTTGCCCTTTTGAAACTAGCCTTTGTTTGTCTCCACCACCTCCTTCAGAATCATGCCAGATCCCCAGAACTCTTTTCATGAAGTAGTGTGTAATTGGATTTATCCTGAAGTGCTTCCTCTACCAGCTGCTTATAACCCCTTTTCTTGTAGTGAAAGTTCTTCCACCTGTTTCCAAAACCACAAAACTCAGTCTGGCATACTGGAACCAATAAAGGCAAAAGAACTCCGTACACACTCAATAAATATAAGCAGCAACAGTCCACCACCGGCAAACTTGTATTTTATATTTTAATAAAAAAGATTAAGCACTTTCATTCCTCACAGGAAGCTTCATCAGAATGTCTTTTCACCACTTTGTTTCATGGTGTGTGGTTTCTTTCACCTGTTTCCCAGTTATATGTCCAGATTCTGAGCCTCTCTACATTCTTTTTTTCTCTTTCTATACATTCCCAGTTTCTCAGCTCTTTCCTCATACCATAATTCATTTATTCTTAAACATTTTTGTTGCACATTATTACTGTATTCCACACTGTTTCCTTTAGGTTTATCTTTTTCTGAATCCCTTCCAGAGGTACCCTAGGTGCTGGCCTTTCCAGTGATTTATGCAAAGGTGGGATGAAATCCACATATTTGGATTTAACTTCCCAGCTTAAGCATCTCAGCATCTTGAGTTGACCAATTGCTTTGAAATACTTTGTAAATAATGCTTGTTGACTGTTTTTCTTTTGAACTGGCAAAATGTCTTCCTACTTGGAGTTTTTCCTTCATTGGCCTTCGCTGAAAATGAGCATTTCAGTTCCCAGATGGACTTTCCGAGTAAACAAAAGCAAATACAATACACAAAATAAATTGTGTTGCTCATGGAGATTTGTGTTTTGTATGATGCATCCTCAGATATTTTCCGCTCCACTTTTCAGTTTGATTCACTTCTTCTTGTGCTCCACATTCTGGTTATTGCATCCAAAGTTTATGTATTTGCACTTCCTTGTGCTGTACCCCAATTTCCATTTTTATTTTAATTTGTATCATTTTCTGACCTGTAGAAATTATCTTCTTTAACCCTTACCCCAGGATACTGTGACTTACAGATGTGAAATGGATCAGTATTTAGTAATGCAGATCCAGGAGGTAAATAATGACTGTGCTGTTTAAGTAGCTGCAGGACCACTCGTCACTCAGTCATTAATGGTTACTGCTATTTTCAGTTGCATTGGCAGTAAAGATAATCTGCTGGTAGTGTGTATTGCTCCCTGCCACAATTTAATTTTAAACAAACAACTCAGGCTCTCTGGGTGGTGCACTGATGCAGAGGTTAGCATTGCTGCCTCACAGCATGTGCGTCTGTGGTTTGGTTCTTGATTGGGTTAACTTCTGTGTGGAGATATGTGTATGTATGCCTAGTGACTTCGTGGTTTTTCACTTGGGCTTCAATTTCCTTCCACAATCCACAACCCTGATGACAAGCTTTAGTGATGTCTATTCACAGAGGGTGTGGATCACTTTAGACCCAAACAATTTTATTCTTGTCAGCATAACCAGTATTTTATGTAAAATCGTGGAGAGTCTTAGTGGAACTTATGCAAAATGATACAGGGGACCTACTTTGTTTCTCTTAGTTGTAGAACAATAGGAGTTTGTTAAGAGTTCTCACCTTGTGAATCTTGTGGCATTCTTTCAAGAGGTAACAGCAACACTTGAACGGTTGACAATGCATATTGCTTATCGTGACCTTGCTAATGCTTTTGACAGTATTTTCTGTAGAGGAATAATTGACAATTTAAAAGTGCTAAATATCATTCCATATATACTTTAGTAGATAAAATGCTAGTTAAGCAACAGGATACAAAAATTCAGAGAAGGATCCACTTATCTATTCTGGCAGAGGTCATCAGTGGTGCTGTCACAGTCCTATGTACTAGGGCTACTTCTTTTGGACTATTCTTTCCAAATGTAAAAGTGGGAAATGGGCTGTGCATAACAGAGTGTGCTGATAATTGCAATCTGGATAACATAATTCTGCAATAAAAGATAACATTCTCCAAGATAGTCTAAAAAAAATAAACATCTGATAGAGATTTAGTGACCTTATCTTTAACATCAGTAAATGTAGCATCATAAAACTTGGAAGACAGAGCTAAATTATATATAAAAAAACAAAAGTGGTCAAATAATAAAACAATGACCCCAGCCAGCATTAAAGACCTGTGGATGATAGAAGGCAACAGTTTAAATTTTGACTAATGTGTATTTATCATGATCAGAAAAGCATTTAGTGCAGCCCAGCTAATTAAAAAGGGCATAGCTAGCCACTTCAGGGAGATCATTGTACTGTTTTATACCTCACCTATTATTGAATGCAGTGATACTTTTCATAGCATCTGAACAATCCGTCTCTAAGAATGTGAAAAGGTACAGTTCTTTACCTGAAAAATTATAGAGTTGGAAACATCGAAATGCTCAGAAAGGCTTCATGAACGGTCATATTGTTTTGCTTATAGGTTACTTAGAGGTGAACTGTTCTGGATCTTGTAAGGCAGTATCTGATCTGGATGTATTCAAACATCTGAGCGGAATGCATCATTGGGGGTGCTCTCACCATTCATTGCTAAAGTAAATGTAGGTAATGGAAAAAGTAAGAAATGTTGCACAACTTTTTCCAAGATTGTGGAATAAGCTTCCCCTTGCATTTGGAAGTCATTAGTCATTAGCTTCCTCCAGAAGTAGTCTTGAGGTGTGTGTGTGTGTGTGTGTGTGTGTGTGTGTGTGTGTGTGTGTGTGTGTGTGTGTGTGTGTGTGTGTGTGTGTGTGTGTGTGTGTGTGTGAAGTGCATTTATGTCATCTGTCTATATATCACTTTCTCTCTCTCTCTCTTATAAAATGTATATGTGTGTATATATTTTTATTAATGGGTCTAAGTAAAACAATTGGTGCTGCAAGATGTAGTAGCACCGAGTATCATCCCACAATTTTTGAACACAGCCGGATCATGGCCAAATTGTGCCCTAGGTAGAGTAATGGATCAGGCCCCCCTCCAGCAGCAGCCTCCCCACCCCAGTCCAGTGTCCCTTTACCCAGCTGTTTCCCCCCAGTCATCATAAATACTGTTCAAATCTGTCACTGTGCATACAATTTTCTTCTTTCCTTTTGCAATCATTACAGATGTTTGGATTTAATTTAAAACTTTTATTTCAAATTTTGTAGCACAAACAGCGATAGCCATTTGTTAAACCAAGCAATACAGTCTCGCAATGAAATCAGACAGCATGAACAATAGTAAACTTCTCTGCCCTTGAAACTCATTCGTTAAAGCTACATTGAAACATTCATAGAAAATGCATCTGGCCAGTGTAGGATTAAGTTTACCTTTGGGCTGTTTTTCAAACAGTAGGCCCCTTGCACACATTTTTTTAGGACTATACATACCTGCATGTGCTCTTTGATTTACCTTCCTGATTGTATTAAATTATATTCCTTGTGTAATACAGCACCACTTGTTATAATATGTTGTAAATTTGTAGTTTTGAACATTTTTCCAGTGAGCAATGAAACAGATGTATGAAGCAATAATGACAAAACTACTTATTTCGGAACTTTTCAACCGTAAAAGGCCACTCCAACTTCTGTCATTACAGTCCACCAATATCAGTCAATGTGCACAATTTCTGCAGAAGTAAAACTAATCTGAATAATTACACATTAAGGAGAAGTGTAACTAATAAAGAGGTTGCTGCTGGCAAACAGCTTTATATTTCAGTGTTTTATCTACAAATTCAGTGCTTGCTGCCATTGAAGAATAAATTTGCCTATGTCATATTAAAAAAATGGTGTACTGGTAATATTGCAATAGGGAATGGTTGGCAAACCGTGAACAGGTTCATAGTTACTAGGCATCTCATCCAAAGGAGGACACACTCAGGAGTGTAGCACTTCATCTCCCCCCTTATGCAGCAAACTAGTGTCAGCAATCGGCCTACCTGTTGTGGGAAGAGAATCTACAGCCTTCTGCACCAAAAACACATTTACTACCAGTTGCACCACTGACACTGAACAGCACAGCTATGGAACTCTATGACAGACACTGACAGACTATAATTCTCAGTGATTAACCAAATAATAAAAAAAGCGGGAATAAAAGTAAAGTAAACCTGGCAGTTGGTGTGGAGATTTAAGGCACTTGCCTGCCCTAAATTATTAAGATTCAGGGTTTGACTCTGAGCAGAGTCACTTAACTAGACAGAGCCGCTATGTGCGCCCCCCCCCCCACCCCCCATATGTTTATATGTGCACATGTATGTGTGTGTAAATGAAAAACAAATGGCAACATACAGTTACCACAGTCCAACTTTTTGGAATTAAGCATGGCATAAGCTTGACATTTGAACTTGTAAACCCAAGGAATTACCAGTAGGTGAGCTGGTGATCCTCCAAAATGCTTGTGTGTGTGTGTGTGTGTGTGTGTGTGTGTGTGTGTGTGTGTGTGTGTGTGTGTGTGTGTGTGTGTGTGTGTGTGTGTGTGGTGTGGATGTACATCTTTGTCCTGCAAGTGACTGGCATCCTGTCCTGCCCTGATTCAGTACTTATGTGCACCTGGTTGTGGGAAAGGCTGTGGTTTCCCCCGCATCCCTGGATATGAACTAACAAACGCAGACTCACTAATTGGTACTCATGCTAACTGTATATAATGGCTTTTAAACATATGTCATTTTAATTAGTAAGAAAAATGTTTTGCTCCAAAATGAGAATTGGTATTTTTTTTTGGATGTTAAGATCAGAATTACTGCTGTTAAAGTTGCACTTCATCTCCAGGGTGGTATCTTCCACAAGACTGCAAATATAACCCAAAAAAGAAAGTGTTTTGTTTTAGGTGTTCCCTTGCCATTCTATATTTTCTGCTTTTTTATTGAAATTCCTGCAGGTGTAACCCTAGTCCCATTTCCAAATACAAAAGTACTAGAGTAAGCTGGATTCCCATGAGCTGTCCTAAATGAGCAGCTAGCAAGGAAGTATAACTTGCTTTTTATTTAGTTCAGATTCAGTATTGCTGTTTCGTGTGCTTTTTTGTTTCAGAAAAACACTGTTGTACTGTTTGTGACGAGTAACAGCTTAACTTGTAAAGGGGTTGTTCATTTACTGAGCTTCCAAGAGAAGTAACACTGTGCACTGTGTTGCGGTCGATATTTCTCATTCTATCAGACATATGAACGTTTGAAAATACTGCCTGTGTATTTCATTTGGAGGAACATGCAGATAATACGCTAGCTGGTTGACTGTGTTTAGGCAGGTTACTTACAGCACAGAGCTGTGGAGGATATTTCACTTCATGACTTGATGCCTGAATGAACATTTGCTTACTGTCCATGTGTACAACATTTTAAATACAAACACAGCATATCCAGTATTTCTTGCTTGGACATGAATACAGTTTTCATTTTTTTAAACAGACTTTGCTTGGTTGCTGTATTTGGCATGATCAGGGTCATCAGAGTGGCACCAGATGTGGGTTAGCGGGGTTACTGTTATTGGTAGGACTATGTCTTTTGTTAGTAAACATTGCTGTGACTAGAGCCTCACAGACTCATACAGCCCCTGCCTGCTGAAGATAATTTGTAGTGTTTGCGTAATGGTAATTTGTCAAAAAGTTTTATGTTGATGATGTGGCATTAGTTTGGAACATGTGTGGAGCTCACAAACTGTCATTTTCTAATGCCAAGATGAAAATGCAGAACACTGACATTTTATAGTAGTTTGCTGAAAGATGTTTCTACTTGAAGTAAGTGTGAAGATGGAGAGGCTATAATGAATTAATTGGGATTCAGTTTTACAAGTAGCAGAGAAACCATGACAGTGGATCAGAAAGAGGAGTACTTTCATACTTTTCGCTACAGTACTTCCTCATATATTGTACCTCACACAGTAAAGGATAGAGAGTCTTTGTATAAGCTTAGCATATACATTCAGTAAGGTACTTCCCCAATAACAAGGTCTAACTTTATGAGGATATCTGTAAATCTAAGAGGAGCAAGGCTAAATCTGAGGGCCAGAGTCGTAGCACTATGCCTAAATCATTGCTTTTGAGAGGTATGAGCACTGGTATCATAGCTGAATAAAGCCCCAACTATGTCCCCAGTAATCTGTGTTTCATTAGCAACTAAAATGCTTGATGTTGTGCCTGGGAGTGGGGTAGATAGCAAGTCTTTTTTGGGGGGAGGGTAGATGTTACCGTCATATTAAGGAGTGTCAGCATTATTTATTTAATATGGTTAATGCAACACAAGATTTTTTTGGGGGGGTGGGCATTGTATTGAACAATGTCAGCATTATTTGTTGGCTAATGCATACCTCTGTTAAAAATGTTTAAAACTTATTCCAAAAAAAAATAAATAAAAAAACACAAATGTGTTCAGGACAGTGATTATGTTTTCATGTGCACCAAAATGCACGCATAACTGAATGGTTATAGTAATGTTATGACGGTGATTAATAATCTGTGCTTGTCCATTCATCCTTTCCTTTAGCAAATGTAAACTAATAACCACAACAAGATCCTCCTAGTCTACGTAAATCTGGTAACCATAAACAAAATAAATAATACCCTGCTCAGTACGCCATAATTTATTCAACACAACAGGTTAAGAGTTTTCATTCCTCTTAAATGGAACTTCATCAAAACACCCAACACATAACTTCCTTCCACTTAACAAAAATATCTAATTAATTAACACTGTAAAGACATTAAACATGAAAAAGATAAAAAAAAAAAAAGTCTTACAAAAAATATTTATATGTATCTTTGTACGTTTAAAAAGTGTTTTATAAAACGTTTACTTTTAATCTTATCTTAAAAACAAATTTAAATTGTATTTTCACTTAGTCAGAATGCTGTGAATAGTGTGTCATTAATACCCGGAGTATGCATAGCATTCAATAAAATCTGCCAACACAGTTCGTGAGACTCCAAGTAACTCTCCCAGTTTCCTTTTTCTAACATTTTTGTTAACCTTTTCTAAAACATAAAAAAAATAAACTTAAATCCGTCACACTTCTGTGAGTGTACACTCAGCGCATTTCTACTGTCCTTTTTTTCTAATTGCATACAAGTGCTGATAAATTCTGTTCCTAGGGAGGTGCTTCATTTTGCCCACATAAATAGGGCATGTTACACAAGTAGCCGCATAGACTACCCCAGCCATGGTTTAATTAAATTTCCCATTATTAATTATAAACTTCAGGCAGTAACCAAGAACTATATTGATACTATAAGCCTGGAAAGTCTAACCATTTGTCATTTAATGACATTTTTCTTCAGCACTGTAGGGTGGCTACTTAAGTAGTATAAATAACTGTTAGAAAAGGTTGGTTTCCTAAAAATGTTGGATTTATATCTTTCTTGTAAAACATTCTTCCTAATGGTCACATCCAAATAATTCAAGTTATCCCCACTGTGTTCTACTGTAAATACTGTAAAACTTGAATAAGGCATAGTCTGATTTAAAACTTCTATGAATTTGCTAAGCTTGTCAAGGCCTCCTTTACATATTACAAATATATCATCCAAAAATCTGAAATATTTGAGTATGTATTGATTATATACTGAAGGGAAAACAAAATTAGTTTCTTACCACCAAAAACTATGATGTGATGTTGTCCTCAACCTGTGGGTTTCGGATCCAACCTTGGATCTGACACGGCTGTTTTTCAAGCTCAAGATTCGATGCTTCGGCTCCTTTTCTCCATCCCATAATGCCTCCTTCCCCCAGAAAGCCTCTGATCTCATTTGCAACTCAGTGAAGAAGCAACGGGATTGCGTTGCTCCAGTGTTGTACCTGTAAGTTGACTCTGTCATTGTCCTTATCCCTGCTCCTCCTCTCCTCCCACTTCTAATTCTTTCTCATTATGTAGATGTCCTTCATGGATGCATCTGCAGTCATAACAACTGGGTTGTCCTGTCGTCAGGCAGCCCTTCGGTCGGCCGGATTCCAAAGTCTGGGTCCGGCTTCGGCTGATGTCGCGCTTCACCCGACGTCATCTCTGCTGGTCTTCGGGTATAAAGGCATCAGCCGACGCCATTTTCCCCAGTCTTTCTTGCCGCGTGGCGCCCGAAGCAGAAGCTGTTCGCAAGTGCCGGTCAGTCAGATCCAGAGATTACTACTACCGAATACTACTTCGAAGACTTCTAAAAAGCTAAGTACCCCGTTGGGGACTCTTTCTTGCCTCAGCCGATGTCAGAAAAAGTCAATAACTGTTTAACTTGTGGGAAACAAATACCTCATAAAGATTTCCACTCTTACTGTCTGCCTTGCTTAGGCCCAGACCACGACGTAGCAGCCTGTTCGGCCTGCGCTTCCTTCAACCGACGAACGCTAAGGCGTCGGTCGGAGTTTGCTGAACAGTTTTTCGGCTCAGACTTTGCGTACATTATGCCGTCGGACCCTCCGACTACCCAAATTATTAAAAAACGCAAGGAAAAAGACCGACACTCGCGGTCCGCGGTTTCGGCCGAAACCATGGTTAAGCAAGCCGCGAGTGTCTCGGTTTCGGCCGAAACCGAGAAAACTGGTCAATCTCCAGCCGAATCCATGGCTACTACTGAGGCTCCTGCTACCTTGCCTGAATCGGCCTCAGAAATTTTGCCTACAACTGTGGTTTCTACTGATTTATCAGACACCATCCCTTTGGATGTCTCTACCCCAGCACGTGGTGCTGCTAGACCCCCTGCAGCCATGTCTATCAAGGCCTTTGCCAGGGCCAAAGCAGCCAAATCTGCTAAGTCAGTGCCTGTTAAACCTCCCTCACACAGGCCCACTTCTAGTTCACAAATGCTTACTTTGGCAGAAGATTTAATATCCTTAATTAGGGGATCCCAATCTCACCCAGACAGGGCCTCTCAGCCCCCAGAAAAGAGACCTAGGACAGAGCCCCCCGAGCCAGTGTCCTCTGATGATTCTGCGGATGACTCCGACATTACAGAACAGCCAGAGGATCCTTTTTCTACATATGAAGACTCCGATGCTGAAGAATCCATTCCAGCTGCCTCTCCACCAGAGGAATTTTCCTTTGGGGAAACCTTGCATGCCATAAGAGAACAATTCCAATGGCAGGGACAAGATTTCTCAGACTCAAGAAAAAGGCTTAGGACCTTTCTACACTTACCACAACATAGGCCCTTAGCTATACCTCCTGTTTTACCTGTTGTGGATGATGCATTTAATGATGTCTGCACTGCTCCTGATTCTTTACCTCCAGCCCCTGCCAAACCTGATAGATATTACAGGGTACCTGACACTCATCACCACCTATACAAGGCCCCACTGGCAGACCCCGAAACTATTTCCCAGGGGCCTAAGGCAGTAGCCTCGACCACAGCAAAAAACCCTATTCCTTCAGAAAGGGAATCCAGGTCCTTAGACAGATGGGGGAAAAAAGTTTACACCTCTGCTACTCTCTCAGCTAGAGCTTTAAACTGTCAATTTCACATGATCCAATACCAAGAGTTTATGCTTGATCAGTTAACTAAAAAAGTATCCTCTGATGAATCTTTAGACAAGAAATATGTATTAGAAATGGTGAATAACATACAACAGGTTAGTAACCATTCCTTAAAATGTGGCTATGATGCACTGGAGGCTTCATTTAGATCAGCCATGACTGGCACAGTGATAAGAAGACATGCATGGTTGAAAGAACAGGTCTTACCGGATCATGTTAAAGCAAAGCTATTAGACGCTCCTATGGATAAGGCCAGTTTATTTGGTACACCTGCCCAGCAGGTAATGAAGAAAATGGAAGAAAAGGCAAAATCTGTACAAACAGTTAAAGATTTCTTACAGGTTCAGCCCCCAAGGTTTAGCAGGAACTGGCCTGCCAAAAATTGGTCCTTTCCTGACTCCACAAGATCCCAAAGGGGCAGAAATAGACGCTCCAGAGGAAGAAATCAATCCAGAGGAGGTGCCTACAGAGGACGACAGTGGCA
This sequence comes from Protopterus annectens, assembly GCF_019279795.1. Taxonomy (NCBI): domain Eukaryota; kingdom Metazoa; phylum Chordata; order Ceratodontiformes; family Protopteridae; genus Protopterus; species Protopterus annectens. Next base: position 1,500,137,958 of record NC_056732.1, on the reverse strand, counting down.
AGGTAATAACAGAGGCACAGACACAACCACTACCACTGCAACAGGACAATCACAGTGACTTGGCTCTAACTCCGCCTACCAGGGAGCAAATAGCTGCACCATTAGGCGGAAAGTTAGCCTTATTTTCGAAAAATTGGCACTATTTCTCAAAAGACAAGTGGATTTTGCAAACCATAGACCAAGGCTACCGGTTCCACTTCCACACCTTACCAGTAAAAAGAGGAATGCCAAACCTGCCTCCAAATCAAAAAATAGAAGCTCTACAGCAGATAACGAAATTAACAAAGATGAGAGCTGTGGAAAGAGTACCAATAACAGAACAGGGCAAAGGATTCTACTCCAGACTCTTCCTAGTACCAAGAAAAGAGAAAAGTTGGAGACCTATTCTCGACCTGTCCATCTTAAACACATATATCATTGTCCCAAAATTCAAAATGCTGACCCTACAGCAACTTCTTCCCATGCTGGGCAAGGAGTGTTGGCTGGTAACTCTAGATCTCAAGGAGGCATACCTGCACGTCCCCATTCGACCCAATTGCAGAAGATACCTCAGATTTCTTGCAGGATCAGAGCATTATCAATTCTCAGCATTGCCCTTTGGCTTATCTACTGCCCAGAGTATTCACAAAATGCCTGGCATCAGTAATCGCTCACTGCAGACTACAGGGAATCCAAATTTATCCATACCTGGACGACTGCCTGCTACAAGCGGACAACAAAAGCAAGCTGACAACAGATTTACAAAGGGTCATTTACTTGCTACAAGCCCTGGGATACACAGTCAATTTACAAAAGTCAAGGCTGATACCATCCCAAACAAGAACATTCTTGGTCGCGGAATTGGACACAGTAAAACAAATGGCATTCCTAACTGCAGAAAAACAAAAAGAACTCCCTCTTTACTTCTTGGCATTAACAACACAGAACAAACTAACAGCAAGAAAAGTTCTGCAGGCCTTGGGCTTCATGGCATCATGCATAATCTTGGTCCCACATGCCAGACTGCATATGAGAAAACTACAGTGGTACCTAAAGAATTTATGGTCTCAACACAGGCACAGCCTAGAAGTAGAAATACCATTAATCCCATGCCTAAAACAGGAGTTCCTCTGGTGGGCCCAAGCATGCCAGTCAAACCCAGGCCTACCCTTCCACAACTATCGAACAAGCCAAACCATCACAACAGACGCCTCAGACCTAGGATGGGGGGGCGCACATGCTGGACAAATGCGTACAAGGATTGTGGACTCAGGACCAGCTGCACCTGCACATAAACCAAAAGAAATGCTGGCAGTAAAACTGGCAATCCAAAAATTCAGACCATTCCTCAAAGAAGGCCATTTGATGATAAGGACAGACAACACCACAGTCATGTGGTACATCAACAAACAGGGAGGCACTCACTCATACCCCCTATGCAGAATGACTTTGGACCTTTGGAATCTGGCTCTCAGCTACAACATCCAGTTACAGGCAATATTTGTACCGGGAAAAGAGAACACCCTAGCAGACATGTTAAGCAGAACCACCTCGGATGCTCACGAATGGATGCTACACCCAGACATCTTCAAGACCATCACAAAGAAATGGGGAATGCCACAAATAGATCTATTCGCTTCCCCTCTCAATCACCAGCTCAAAAAATTCTGCACAAGGACATTCCACCCACTTGCATGGAAGGTGGACTCTCTCTCCTTCAGCTGGAAAGGTCTGACAGCATATGCATTTCCACCTCTTCCCTTGATACACAAGGTATTACTGAAAATCAAAGAGGAACGTCCAAGGATAATCCTGATAGCTCCGAACTGGCCAAGACAACACTGGTACCCATTGCTGAGGAGCATGTCTCGGGAGAAAATGTGGTCAATACCCCTGATGCCTTTGATGTTAACTCAGAACAACTACAGCATCATGCATCCAAACCTGAAAACTTTGCAACTGACTGCCTGGAACATCACATAGCAGCAACAAATCCAGATCTTTCCCAAAGGGTTAAAGACATTATCCTTGAAGCCCGCAGACCTTCAACAAGAAGGAACTATGCAGGAAAATGGAAAAGGTTTGTCATTTGGAGTGCTGAAAGAGGAAAAGATGTGTCCAATATAGATATTGCAAACATTCTGGAGTATTTGGCAGAGCTTTTACATACAGGCCTGTCCTATTCCTCCATCAAGATACATGCATCAGCTATTTCAGCAGAATACAGCTTTGATCCACCTGTCTTTTCACATCCTCTACTCAGGCAGTTCCTCAGAGGGATCAAGAATGTAAAACCTCCAAGAAAACCACCTTTACCAGCATGGGACTTGAACTTTGTGTTAGAAAAGTTGACACTCCCTCCGTTCGAACCAGCAGCAACAGCAGATCTACAACACCTATCATGGAAAACTGCTTTCCTACTGGCAATTACCTCAGCAAGGAGGGTTTCGGAACTAAAGGCCTTAATGGCAGTACAACCCTTCCTAATCTTCCATAAAGATAGGGTGTCCATGAGAACTAATCCTACATTTATGCCTAAGGTGGTATCCAGAGTGTCTTTAAACCAGGCAATCCACCTACCTACCTTCTTCCCCAACCCACAAAACAGAGGGGAAAGAATGCTGCATTCCTTGGACGTACATAGACAGCTACACTACTACCTGGACAGAACCAAAAGTAACAGAAAAACTGACCAGCTTTTTGTAGCCTATGCAACAGGGAGGGAAGGAAAAGCAATTTCCAAACAGACAATCTCCAAATGGATAGGAAATTGCATAAGATTTTGTTACTCCTTCCATGGAAAACCAATTCCACAGAACATAAGGCCTCATTCTACAAGGGCTACAGCGACTACCACAGCTTTCTTACGAGGAGTGGCAACCAAGGACATTATTGAGGCGGCTACTTGGACCTCCGTGCATACATTTGCCAAGCATTATAATTTACCTCTATATTCTAGATCCCGAGCAGGGTTTGCCACTGCTGTACTGCAAGGGATCCTAACCACACCATAATTTTATCTTCCTCCTCCCCTAGTTGGCTATGGTATTCTACCCAGTTGTTATGACTGCAGATGCATCCATGAAGGACATAGTACAGTTTTGTACCTACCATAAATGTAGATGTCCGAACTGGATAGCATCTGCAGTCAGGATTACCCTCCCTCCTTCCCCTCTGTGGTACTCCTAGGGTATTTACCCTCCTAATAGCTAGCTGGGGGGGGAGTCTCTTATGGTGTATTTGTTTGTATATATGTACATACATGCTTATTTTTTGTGTTTGCCTTCTATCTTTTTGGAAACATTGGCATTTATCCAAAATTTAGCCTTCCAAGAGGGCAACTGGCATCTGGGGCAAGAAACACTGAGGAAAATGGCATCGGCTGATGCCTTTATACCCGAAGACCAGCAGAGATGACGTCGGGTGAAGCGCGACATCAGCCGAAGCCGGACCCAGACTTTGGAATCCGGCCGACCGAAGGGCTGCCTGACGACAGGACAACCCAGTTGTTATGACTGCAGATGCTATCCAGTTCGGACATCTACATTTATGGTAGGTACAAAACTGTACTTTTTATATATACAAGAAAAAAGCTTGCATTATAGTTTTAAACTTAATTTAAAGTTAGTCAGTAGTTTTTGTTGATATCTACCATTTGTCTGGTCTCTCTGTTTCTCACTTTCTCCTTTCAGTTTCTCTCTTTAGCTTATATTTTCTGGTTTATCATGGCCGAAAAAACAGATAAACCTTTGGGTTTTAAAAAATGCATTTCCTGTGGGCATAAGATTCCCTTATCTGATACCCACTGGGAGTGCATTTACTGTCTAGGCCCTGTTCACCTAGAGAGTTCATGTGAGGTGTGTTATGGTTTTAATCCATGGGCTTTCATGGACTGCCAAAATAAGTTGGTTTTGTGGGGCTTCGTTACCCTTTCCACTCCCTCTACACCTTCCACTTCAGGGGCTCAACCCCCCATTAGAAAGTCCAAGGAAGCCAGGGAATGCAGAAAGCATTCCCCTGAGAGTTCCTCCTGGAGCCACCTAGGAAGATGCCGAAACCCTTAGCACAATCATTGGATCCAAGGTCTTCTGATCTATCTGCACACTCTGCTCCCTCTGCTCCAACTGTATCCTTAGAGTCGGATGTTTCATTTTGGAGCTCTCCTCCCAAGGAGGCCTCACTGAAGCCAGTGTCCAGATCACCTTCCACATCTTCCTCTGTCGGGTCTACCTGGAGCTTGTCGGAACATGAGATGAGACAATTTTACAAGGCACAGATTCAGATGGGGGTACTGCCAGCTCCATCCCTTTCTGGATCCATCAACAGACATTCCCCCTTTCATTCCATAGTTCCTTCTTTGAGCAGACTTCCTGCTTCACAGTTATTGGGTCCAATGGTCCCGAGAACCAAGATGTTGGATCAGAGCATGGCTTCCACTATGAGTCCGATGGTTTCCCTGATGCACTCTGCTCAGGCGGCTACAGGGCTGAGTTCTTCTCGGAGCCATAGCTTAGACATCGAGTCCAGGGGGGTTGACTTTGACTGAGATTTTCTGAGCTATCATTTCCCCTTTCTGAGCTATCATTTCCCCTCTGAGCCTCCGCATTCAGTAACTTGGCCCTGACTCCTCCCTCAAACCGGAGGGTGGTGGAAATTATGGAGAAGTCTGCTACGACAGTTTCTCTCCAGAGGGATGACTTGAAGATCCTTGCAGTCCATCTGCCTTCGAGATAGTGGAAAGGGTCCTCTCCCATCCTAGGGGTTTCCTGGTTCTCCCACCATTGGATCCCACCCATGCCCCCACGGAGTCTGTCCTTGAGGTCTCACGCCTTCCAGCGGGACAGCTGGTGCTGCAGTGCCCCCAGCCTCTTCTCACTGTGGAATCCCATTTTTCTTCCAATACCTCCATGGAGTATCCCACAGAGGAGGTCCCTCGGAAGAAAAGGTGTAAAAGGAGATACATAGATTCCCTGCAGGAATCCATCACTACAGACACTGATTTCAAGGAAGGGGAAGGGTCCCCTAGATATCCGCCTGATGTCTATCCTTTGCAGACATCCTAGAGATGCTTCATCAGAAGGGTGGATGGTCTGCCCAGAGCCCTAACCCAGAGGAGTCACTGACCTTGGAGGCCTTTGGCACTGGCCTGTCTACATCCTGGGTGTCCCTCCCTGGCAGATCCTCTTATCAAGCAAGTTTCCACCAGAGCATGGAAGGACTCAGACATTGTGAGCCCATACCCAAGCATATTGATAGGATCTTAAGTGCTCCCTTGGACAAACCCATTGGACTAAAGGGATCCTGATAAATACCATTGTTGTGGTGTCAGCCACCAAAAAGAAGCTAGCTCAGGAGAGCTCCTCTGTCCATCCCCTAACAGGAAGTCTAGGGCTTTGGACAGATTTGGCAAGGGGGTTTATGCGTCCTCCACTTTTTCCTTATGACTGTTAAACTGTTTATTCCATTTTACCAGGCTTCAGAGGGACATAATCAAGGAACTTTCTAGCTCAGTCCCTGAGTCCTTGTCTGAAGAGGAATGCAAGATGTTTTCCTCCAGGATGGCCGTTCTCCAATCGATTTCTAATTCATCCATGAGGCTGATTGCTCATGTGGCTGAAGACATCTCTAGGGCCACTGGTGCTGGCATTGCCATTAGGAGTTATGCCTGGATATGGCTGTGTGACTTTGCGGAACCTTTCAAGGCATCATTTGTCAACACACCCTTTAATGGTTCGTCTCTATTTGGCCCCACAGTTCTTGAGACACTCTCCCACAGCGAGAAGGATGGGAAGACCTTGTCTGCCATCAGAATCTGTTTTTCTACTTCACAGAGATCCTTTTCCAGGAATCAGCATGGAGGAAAAAAACTGTGGTTCAGAAAATCTCAAGGTCCTTTCCAGGATTCTCAGGGAGACTTTTCCCCTAGAGGAAGGGGGGACCAGTTATAATGGTAGACACCGCCCCAGGGGCAGAGGGGGGTCCTCAAAATCAAGGATCTAATGGTTTTTCCTCAGTGCTTTTGAAGGGTTGCTCCACTGTCCATCTCTGGAGGGGTGCTTATTCTTGCACACAGAAGCCTGGATATACATCAGAAACGTTAAATGGGTGCAATGGATCATGTCCAGAGGATACTGCATTCCCTTCTTAAATCTTCCCCAAACCGAGAACTTGCCTGCCAGATGTCCCACCCAATCAGAGGGAGGCAGCAGCGCTAGAAATGAGAAAGTTGCTTAGGCTCCCACCTCGTTGGTCAGGTCTGACCATAAGCTGATCACCCGTGACATCCACATCCCACCCCCACCCCCCAGTAAGGAAACCTCCATAAAAAACTTCTCCAAAGCCAACTTCATGCTACTCAAGTTAGAAGTGACAAACTTCATGGCGCCCATGCAAACGGGAACTGAAAGTTCGGCTGCTGAATCCTACACCAAGACACTGTACGAGCACATCCACTCATGCATGAATCGTGCCATGCCAAATAGAACCAAGATGCTCTCCTCCAAAAAAATGAAGCCAGACTGGTGGTCCCCTGCCATAAACAAACTTTACAACAAAAGGAAGAAACTGTTTCAGAAAATAGGAAAATCCCAGGATGCAAAAAACACCCTTACCAGCCTCAGTAAGAAGCTGGGATCCCTCATAAAATCCTCCAAAGCTAGTTATGAAAATAAAATTGCCAAAGATTCCAAAGACAACCATAAGGCATTCTATAACTATGTCAAGAATCTAAATGGCAATGCTCAGATCTGCTCTGAGCTACAACAGAATGACATAAACTTACTGATCCCAAGGATATTGATAATATCCTGGCAGATCAATTCAGTGCCAACTTCACCCCCCCTCTCATCCCCTAAACGGCACATCTCAATATTGGACGATTGCCAAATTCCAGTAATAACAGCCACACAGGTAAAAAACACACTCTTCAAAGCTAAGAATACAGCATCCATGGGACCAGATGACATCCTGGGCTGTGTATTACATGAACTACAAAATAAACTGGCACCTCACCTAAGTGTCATGTTTAATCATAGCCTAACCTCAGGCTTCGTGCCCACTGAGTGGCGCACAGCTACAGTTAGCCCACTCCACAAGGGGGGATCCACCTTGGATCCCGGGAACTAACGCCCCATCAGTCTGATGAGCCTGATCTGCAAGGTCATGGAACGTATTATCATGGAACTTATAAACAAAGACATTGGCAACCTTCAAACACTGGCCCCACGCAGTTTGCGTTCGTGAAGGGCTGATCTTGTCTCCTGAACTTGATTGACTTCTTCAAATCAGTTTCCAGAGCCGTGGACGAGGGTAAGGCGGTCCACACAGCCTATCTGGACCTCGCCAAGGCCTTTGACACCATCCCCCACTCTGGAATCATAGATAGACTTACTAAGCTGGGCATTAATCCCTATGTCACTTGATGGAATGCCAATTGGCTTACTGACAGAACCCACACTGTAAAAGTAGCAGACTCCAAATCCAGACAAGTGACAAGTGGAGTACCTCAGGGTTCAGTCCTGGGACCGCTCTTGTTTGGCATCTACTTTTCTGAAGTACAGGCCAACACTAAGGGACTCTGTCTAACAAAGTTCGCAGATGACTGCAAACTGGGTGCCATTACTGAATCCCCAAATTATGTGGATACTCTACAAAAGGGCCTTACAGAAACAGATGCTTGGTGCCAGAGCTATGGGCTCAAGCTCAATGTCAAGAAATGTATAGTTATTCCCCTTTGGGGAAAAAACATGTACCCATGAATTACCATATAGGTGGTAGTACACTAAATACCGAAAGTGTGATAAGAGACTTAGGGACACAGGTGGACAGTGGTCTTGTCTTCGATAACCACATCACCACAACAGTCAGGAAATCCTTCTAAGTGGCGCACCTCATCACTCAGGGCTTTTCATCCAGAAAAAAGGAGGTTATTGTCCCAGTGTACTCATCCCTCATTAGACCCATTATAGAATACAACGCCCCGTTTGGTGTGTACCTCTCAAGACATCTGCAACAACTGGAAAGGCTGCAGAAATACCTCACTAAAAGAATCACAGGCCTAAAGCAGATCCCCTACGTGGATCGCCTTAAAAAAACTTTAGCTATACTCTGTCGCATACCGTCTACTCAGAGGCTATCTCTGCTTAACATACAAGGCCATGTCAGACCCAGAGCTGTTGGACATGCTACACTTAAAGAAATCCCAATCCCTCAGAGCCACATGCTCCAGGGATCTAAACCTTGTAATCACAATAACAAAACATGCTGGAGGGATAGATTCCTGACCCAGAGACTCCACAGAGTCTGGAATAGACTTGCCCATATATGTCAAGCAGAGCGCCTCTTTGGCCCTCTTCAAAGGGAACCTTGACGATTGGATGGGGGAAAGGAAATTCACCACGGGGATCATGTCAGTCGCCCTGCTAGACAGGGGTCCAGGGAAGTAAATAGTGTGGGGAGAAATAGCCAGGGAATTGTTATGGCTAGGCTTGTATAGGCCCTAGGGCCGATAGCCTAGTACAAACCTATGAACCAAGCTGGAACTGGTTACTACTCGAGGTACCTACCCTAGTTTCTTTTTAGTACCAAAGAAAACAGGGGACCTAAGGACAATTTTAGATTTGACATCCCTGAAGAAATCAATAAAAATATTGAAATTCAGGATGGTCAGAATCTAATCAGTCCTACCTCTTCTGAAGATGGAGGACTGGATGTGCTCAAACAGACCTGAAGGATGTGTACTAGCTTATCAAAATCGAGAGGCGCTCTAGAGGGTATCTTCGTTTCAGGCTGGGAGCCAGCCTTTACCAGTTTTTTTTTTTTGAGTGCTTCCATTTGGTCTAACCACAGCCCCCAGGGTGTTTACCAAATGCATGGCAGTAGTTGCATCTCATCTCAGAGTGCAGGGATTCCATATGTTTCTTTATTATGACGACTGGCTCCTAACCTTTTCAACCAGGCATCTACTCATTCAGGCCAGGGATTTCCTGTTGCAGTTAGCTCCCAATCTCAGCATAGCTGTAAACACACAAAAATTGCACCTCATTCCTGCCCAGATAATAGACTTTATTGGAGCTTGTTTGGACACAACCAGAACTATGCCTTTCTACCTCCAGACAAGGTATCCACCCTAAGGGTTCATATTTCTCAAATAGTAGCAATTCCATCTCCTCCAGCGAAACTAGTTCTAAGAGCACTAGATTCTATGGCTGCTACAATAACGTTATTGCCCACAGCACACTTACACATGTGAATCCTTCAGTGGACTTTATCAGTTCAGTGGTCATTTGCAAAGACTCTCTTCCCTGATGGTTCCATTATCTGGAAGTCTATGTGGGTCGTCCATTCATTGTTCCCCCGCCAAATGCCACACTGACCACAAACGCCTCCCAGTTGGGGTGAGGGGGCATTATCTGAGACCAAATTGCATATTAACATCCTGGCAATGACAGTGGTTCTTCTAGCATTGCAAGCACTGTACAGAGCATCGCAGTTCAGGAGAATATGTCCACGGTTTGGTGCATCAACAAGGGGGAACCAGGCCTTACCCACTATGTTGAGAAACAATGAGAATATGGCAATGGGTGATCTCTACCAACTGCATTCTAGTCACAACGCACATTCTGGGGGAGTTGGCAGGCTGTGCAGAATGGTAATGATGCCTCACGAGTGGTCTGTGAACTATTCAGTGGCAAACATGATCTTCTACAAGTAGGGCCAACCTTGCTATGACCTCTTTGCCTTTCCCCTCAACACCAAATGTAGCAAGTTCTTTGCCCTGATCCCTCCTCAGGGACAGCCCCCAAGAGGTGCTCTAGTCCATGCTTGCCCCCTGGTGTAATCTATAAATTTCTGCCTTTACCCCTGATTCCCAAATTCCTTCAGAAAGGTCATCGGTTGAAGGGCAAAGTCTTCCTCATTGCCGATTTTTGGCCTCGCTAGGTCTAGTTCAACATTCTGGGGTCTTATCTCTTTTGTCCACCATGGACTCTGGAACCTCTTCCAAATCTGTTGTCTTACCCATCGGGACAGCCTCATCTGACCCTTCAGGATTTAAAATTGACTGGAGGGTGCCTCCAGTTCCAGTGATGGCTAAACATTCCAGGCTTTCATCCCCATTCCAAAAGCTCACAAAGCTTCTACTAGGAAGATATATAAGAGCAAATGGAAAAGGTTTTGTATTTGGGCTCAGCAAAAATTCATAGATCCTTTTACGGCTCCTGTTCCTGTGATTTTAGATTCCTGGCCTTTCTTTTCCAGAACAGAGCCAGCTATTTCATGGTGAAGGTTCAGTTGGCAGCTATTTCACACTTCCATACCTGGTAAAACTCTTGCTACCCTAGCATCTTCTAAAATATGTAAGGTTTTTCTCATGGGCACCTTTTTACTCCGTCCTCCAATCAAAGATCCATCTCCTCCTTGGGATCTTACTTTGGTTTTACAAGCCCTAGTTCTTCCTCCCTTTGAGCCAGCAGCTAAAGTGGATTTGAATGTCTTTCATGGAAGACAACCTTTTTGGTTGCTATTACATCAGAGAAAAGAGTTTCTGAGCTCCATGCCCTCTCCGCTAAACCTTCTTATTTGATCTTTCATAATGATAGTTTCCTTATGGACAAATTCATCCTTTTTACCTAAAGTGGCCACAGAAGACAATATCAATCAGTCCATTCATCTCCTGGTTTTCTTCCCAAATTTCCAGAATAAGGGAGAATACACACTGCATATTCTGGATGTTCATAGGCAATTATGTTTTTATCTGGACAGAATGAAATCCTTCAGGAAATTTGACCAGCTGTTTATATCTTTTTCAGACATGAGGAAAGGGACAGCCATTGCTAAACCAGATGGTTGCAAGACTGCATCTCCTATGTTTATTTATCAAAAGGTATGTCCTTACCGGGGTGTGTCAAAGCTCATTCGATGAGATCTATGGCAACTCCTCAAGCCTTTTCCTCTAGGATGTCAGTTGATGATATCTGTACAGCTGCCTCTTGGTCAAGGTATCTTACCTTTATCTCTCATTACAAAGTAGACATCATTTCCAGGAATAGAGCTGCTTTTGGCCATACTGTGCTTCAGAATATCCATCCATAAGTGCCAGTCTAGGTTCTGTGTAGCTGGGGACTTGGTCCCACAAGTCAAGGAATGAGTGAAAATGACATCTGATAAAGAAGTTATGTTCTTACCACAATGTTCCATCTGTGTTGTCTATTTTCATTCTTCCTCAACCTCCCCACCCTCCTTCCCTCTGGTCTTTTTTCCATGTAGAACCTGACGGAGTTGTTTTTTCCTCAGGAACTGTAGTTCCTGTAGTCCTTGGGATGACCTCCTGAACCCTTTCCTTCATTTGTGTCTATATAGATATCTTAGCTGTATAATTATTAGCAAACTTATCTGAGGTAATCTGGGGGGATGAAGGCATTTTGGGATGGAGAGGAGGAGCCTGAGCATTGAATCTTGAGCTTGGAAAGTGGCTGAGTCAGATCCGAAACCCACAGGTTGAGGAAGAATGAAAATAGACAACACAGATGGAACATTATGGTAAGAACAGAACTTCTTTTTTTGCAAAAAATAGGTGCTGCTGCTTCCCCCATTGCTACACCTTTTATCTGTTTGTAAAATGTTTCTTCAAAGTACACATAGTTGTTACATAGGACTGTGACATCCCTCCTCTGGGCCAGTAGTCAAGGAACCCCAGTCCTCACCAGTGACACCAGTGAGGGATGTTCACTTGGACAAAAATGGATATACACAGTATTTTCAGATGCAGCTCTCTGCACCAAGCACAATTTCCCTTAAGAGCAAACATGTAGCACACTGAGTCCTGGGACTAGGTTTCCCTCTCTCTAACCAGGCCCAATGTAAGATTCCCCACTGACACAGCTGTAGAGCCTAGTCCTCAGCCTAGTGTTCCAAGCCAAGTCCTCCACCACCCTCTCTGTGAAACCAGTGCTCTGTGTCCCTGCTGCAAGTAGCTGACGCACACTGTTTGAAATTTGATTTCACACACACACACACACACACACACACACACACACACACACACACACACACACACACACACATATACATGCATGAGTGCACACACACACACACACACACACACACACACACACACACACACACACACACACACACACACACGCACACTTGGGAAATGCTGGCACAGATTTACCAGCTATTCCCCTTCTGCCCAGACTATAAAGTAGATACAGCAACCAGAGCACTCCAAAGCCAGCTACTTTAAGGCTCTTACCAGAGTACCCAATTATACTAAGTACAGTTAATACTAATAAAACTGGTATTGTTTGACCAGTGCAGCAAGGCTTTCAGAATCAGACGCAGTGTCACCAAATAAATATGAGTACTCTCAAAGGTTAAAATATTCTCTAAAAGACTAGCCACAATGAAAAGTTTAAATATATTTAATAATAAATTATAGAAGAACAGTAAATTACTAAATATCTATTTACCATAAACACCAGAGTTTCAGTCACAGGAAATATTAAAAATAACACAGATGGATAGATTCTCACAGATACAGAAAAGCAGTACTTAACTAATAACTAATCTCACTATATTTTCCTGACTAATCTAAAGAATTACTATTCCCTGGTTAATTACTAAAGCAAGGCAAGATGAAGTGGCTGAGTGATACTTTGTCATGTTTCAAAAATAGACTGCCCTGAAACTTCTGTCTCATCTGATATTAAAACATAATTTCAATGCTGGATCACAGAATTATATCACATACATCTGGTCATCTGACTCTGGTTCCCACACTACCACCTTTACTAGAAACTGAACCAGAATCTAACACAACACACCTAGAGTTTTGCTAAGATGTGTTATAGCATCTGGAAGCTATAAAACCATTTCAAAATCTTCCACCCTTCCAGGGTAGCAATTAGGTCACCCCTAAGACAATACAGTAGGATTCCTAGTCCTAGTTTTCAGATACATTTTGTGTCTGGCTGTAATCAGAACTGTAAGATGCAGTCTTTATGACCTAAACCAGGTCATTTAATTTCAGACTATTTTTCAAAGTTAGCTGGATTGAGATAAACCTCTTCTCTTCCGGTATCCTCCATTACAATATATTCATTTCAATGGTTACAGTACAGTCTGACATACAGGTGTATTTCTTTTCTGTTCAGTAGGATCCACTGTTGGTACATGTTTAATACAGGTAGCTTTACAAATAAATTTTCAACAGAAGGACCTGTACAAATCAGTTTGATATACAAATGACATACAATTCTTTACAAAACTCCAGCTAGCTATGATGGCATATGTTACACATCAACTACTCTACTTCTCCTGGCATAGCTGGCAATCCCTCATGTCATCACAAGGACCAATTTCGTAAGTAAATGCAACACCTTAATTTCATTATGTGACAAATCACTCACCTGTACCAAGCCACAGAAAACTGTTCTAAACCAGTATCATGTGGTAGTACCAGGAGTAGTCCTTTGTGTCTCTTCCAATTAAAAAAACATCTTTATAAAAAGCAGTCTCACCAATTTCCTTTGCAAAGTGCCCTAAATCAATCAAAACTTGCATTTTACCATTCAACAAATCTTTCTAGCCTAAAATGTACATGTTTGGCAAAAGGTTCAGTTCTGAGCCACCCACTGCCACAAAAGGCCTCAAGGGTAGAGCCTGAACATTTTTGTGCACTTTGGAAATACCGTATCTCAAGGGAACTAGTGGTTTGTTGATCATCAGATATTCCATAATTTTTTGGAAAAATTATTTTCGAAATAAATTTTGTTTAAAATTAAGTCAGTTTTTGAAAAAGGAATACTAAACTCATTCAAAGAAGCAGTCACAAAATATATTCCATTATGCAAATATTCCAGCATTGTATGTAAATAGATATAACTATACTTTAACACTGTCCCACCATCTTTATCAGGCTTCGTAATGCAGATCAGACAATTGCTTCTCAAATCATTTAACGAAACGTTTTCATCATGAGTTAAATTGCAGAACTCATTACTCTTTATGCTGTCTTTAAAAAGTTGTCTAATGTCTTGTTCGCACATTTTTTTTGTGTAAAGCTATTGAAGATATCGAAGGGGGATTAAAAGTACTCTTACACATGAGGTCATGACCCTGTATCTCATTTGTTGATCTCATGCCAAGAAACATTTCCAGATTCAATTTTCTAGACTAAAGCTTCAGATCAATGATTGTAGCCACTAGATTTAACACATTAGTGGGTACAAATGTGAATCCTTTTGATAATAGTTCACCATATGTATTAATCAAATGAGTGCAGTTAAATATTTTAAATCCTCCATAGTTTAAAGCAGTACCTTTTTCCAACTTAAGTCTTTCTCTTACCTTGCCTTGTAGTCTTCGAAATGTCCCTGTTTTTCTGCTATGCCCCTTTCTCTCCTGATATCTTGTGTTGTACATATGGGGCCCTAAATTCTTCATTGAGTGGACTTTCACTTGATTTTGCTCTTCTAATTGTTGCCATCGCTGGGCAGGTGGGGGGGGGGGTCTAAAAAGCATCCTGATTAGTTTATTTCTTCTCAACAAATAATCATTATAGGAATCTACAGTCCCAGGGTGATTTGTTCTTATTAATCAACTTAGGTTTGAGGTATGCTGTGAAAACATAGCTTGTCATTTATACTTAGTTTGCATGGCATTTAATACAAATCTGTTAAAACAATATACGAGACTCCAAGTAACTCTCCCAATTTCCTCCTCTAACATTTTTATTAATCTTTTCTAAAATAAACACCACTCAGACTCCAGGTATAAATGACAAGTTTTAGGGCAGGTAGAATTTAGATGTGTTTTAAGACGAGATTAAAATTAAAAAAATTACAAAGCACGTTTTAAAGTTGTATATACTTTTTTGTAAGATTTTTTTTATTATTTTTTTACAGGATTAATTACATATTTTTGTTATGGGAAAGAAGGTACATGTTGGTGTTCTGATGAAGTTCTGCTTTAAGAGGAACAAAAGCTCTTAACTTGTGTTGAGTAAATCATGGAGTATTGAGTACTGTGTTTATTTTCTTTAACATATGCAGTTAAAAGTTTAATTTCAAAAACAATCTGTTGCTAGATAACAGACACTCATCATGCAGCAGAACAACTTCTTTTATTTCACTGCTGTAAGGTTTCATTTTCAGTAGCTTGCTAGAATGTCTAACAGAAGTTGTGAAAGCAGTGTAATTTTTAAATTGTTTTACCTGTCCTGTTCCAGCTGACCATCTAGCCTCCACCATAGCTGTGTCCTTTCATTTCTCATCACCAGTACAAAAGAAGATCAAGTCAGAGTAAGGTTATTATCTAGATAGCCATGAGAGGTTTTTCATTTTGTGGCCCTAATTCCTCCCCTACTACCGATATGCTCACAGATGTCATTGCCTGCTATCTGTGAATGTACAAATTCCCAGACATTTTGCACACAGGCATTGCTTAGCATAGCCAGGCACAAATTCCGTACCAATTTGCTGTATACTGTACACCTCTGTGTCTCTCCAATAGACGTTTGCATTGCAGCAGGCAAGATTGCTTCCTTCCCACCAGAATGGATGAACCAGCATCAGCCATTCATACCCCACCCCGGCAAGTTCACTAGTCAGTCACATGTTGTCTGAGTCACAGTCAGACCTTTATCCTTCTACATGACAGAGCTACTACATGAAAATGGTGCAATTTACCTTAATGAATGACGTAGCCAACTTTTCTTTCCTGTTTTAAAAGAAAAAGTGTGTGTGTGTGTGTGTCTCTCTCTATATATATATATATATATATATATATATGTGTGTGTGTGTGTGTGTGTGTGTGTGTGTGTGTATATATATATATATATATATATATATATATATATATATATATATATATAGATGTATGTATGTATATATATATATATATATATAGATGTATGTATATATATATATATATATATATATATATATATATATATATATAGATGTGTATATATATATATATATATATATATATAGATGTGTGTATATATATAGATGTGTATATATATATATGTGTGTGTGTGTATACATATATATATATATATATATATATAAACATATATATATTATGTTTTATATATATATATATATATATATATATATATATATATATATATGGTGCCTCAACGGATCCTGGAAACTATCGCCCCATAAGCCTGACTAGCTTGGTCTGCAAAGCTATGGAAAGGGTCATCATGGACCTCATAAATAAAGATATTGGGGACCTACAAACACTGGATCCTACCCAGTTCGGCTTTGTTAAGGGCAGATCCTGCCTCTTAAACCTGGTTGATTTCTTTGAAACAGTCACCAAGGCCATTGACGAGGGGAAGGTGGTCCACACAGCCTACCTGGACCTCGCAAAAGCCTTTGATACAATACCCCACTTGGGCATTATAGATAAGCTCACCAGCTTAAATATAAACCCTTATGTCACTAGATGGATTGCAAACTGGCTCAAGGACAGAACCCACATGGTTAGAATTGCTGGAGCCATGTCAGACTCCAAACCAGTTACAAGTGGTGTCCCACAAGGCTCAGTCCTGGGACCTCTCTTGTTCGGTATATATTTCTCGGAGGTACAGGCCAACACGGAAGGACTGTGGCTGACCAAGTTCGCAGATGACTGCAAACTGGGCGCCATAATCGACTCTCCAGCCGACACAAGCATCCTCCAAAAGGGCCTCATAGAAACAGACAACTGGTGCCAGAGCCATGGCCTCAAGCTAAATGCCAAAAGTGTATAGCCATCCCTTTGGCAAAAACAGTGCCACAAATTACCACATAGGTGGTAATCCATTAAGTACAGAAGAAGTAATTAGGGACCTGGGGACCCAAGTTGATAGCAATCTCTCATTTGACAACCCGTGGCCAAAGTGGCTAGAAAAACATTTTATATAGCCCACCTAATCATGAAGGGATTCACATCTAGATCGGGGAGGTCATAGTGCCTCTTTACTCATCCCTCATCTGGCCCATAATTGAGTACAATGCCCCTTTTGGGATGTACCTTACCAGACACCTGCAGCAACTGGAAAGACCCCAAAAGTACCTCACCAAGAGGATCAAAGGGCTCAAACAGATGCCATATGCTGCCCGGTTAAAGAAACTCCAGCTCTACTCAGTGGCATACCGCCTGTTCAGAGGCGATCTGTGCCTGACGTATAAAGCCATGTCCAACCCGGAATTAATGGATATGCTGCACCTCAGAAAATCCAAATCCCATCAAGCTACGCGCTCGAGAGACTTGAACCTCAGCACTGAAATAAATAGGACATGCTGGAGGGACAGATTCATAACCCAGAGGCTCCCTTCACTCTGGAATAAAATCCCAGTCCAGGTTAGGCAGAGTCCCTCATTGACTCTCTTCAAGACGAATCTTGATGAGTGGATGGGAGATCGTAGGTTTACCCCGGGTATCACTTCTGTGTCACTGTTAGACAGAGGTACAGTATACTAACCTCGAAAAAGGGCATAGCAAAATAAATTTAAAATGGGTGGCGAAAGCCAAACACATTCTGGCTAGGCTTATAAATGCCCTAGGGCAGATAGCCTAGTATGAACCTATGTTTTATATATAGATATATATATATATATATATATATAT